>NW_019154093.1:63901119-64142407 GCF_002288905.1 Enhydra lutris kenyoni
AGAAAAGAAAGAAAAGAGCCTTGGAAACTTTAATCATTTGAGACCAGAAAGATTAAAAAAAAAAAAAAAAAGCCAGAGAAAGAGGTGAATACTAGTAGCCAGCGAGAAAGAGGAGATCCAAAGTAAAGGGGTTTGAGAAGCTGTGCATACAAAATTCCCTCCCCTTTCTTTCCTTCTAGAAAGAGAAGGTAATTAACTCTATCAAATGCTGCCCATTGATGAGGGCCAAGAATTGATCATTGATTGAATTCAGCAACCTGGAGGTCACGGGTGATTTGGTAAGGGCTATTTCAGAAGATTTTTTTTTTTTTTAAAGATTTTATTTATTTATTTGACAAATACAGGACACAAGTAGGCAGAGAGGAAGGCAGAGAGAGGGAGAGGAGGAAGCAGGCTCCCTGCTGATCAGAGAGCCCGATATGGGATGCGGGGCTCCATCCCAGGACCCTGGAATCATGACCCGAGCCAAAGGCAGAGGATTTAACTCACTGAGCCATCCAGGTGCCCCTATTTCAGAAGATTGAAGGGGGCAAAAAGTTGGAGCCAAGGCAGAATGTGAGGAGAAGAATCGGCAACAATGAGTATAGACAACTCTTGAAGAGTTTCACTACAAAGAGGTACAAAGAAATTAAATTGTAGCTAAAAAGTCATAAGAGGGCAAAAAAGGTTTTTGTTTTATAAAATGGTAGATTCAGTACCATGTCTGCAATGCTAGAAGAAATAGAAAAATGGTTGATATGGGAAATTATTGGTGATATCTTTGAGTGGGTGAAGGATAGGATCGTGTGTGTGTGTGTGTGTGTGTGTGTGTGTGTGTGTGTGTGTGTTGGGAAGGGGGGGAATTGGCCTTAATAAGAACATTAACAATTCATTTATAGTAAACAGAAGGAAAGGCAGAGCATCTGGGTACAGAAGTAGGTAAGTAGGTGGATGTAGTAGTGGGAGCTTATTGAAAGCCTTTTCCAATTGCTTTAATTTTTCTTAGTGCACAAAGGAAGTGAGTGCTGAAATAGTGGAATGGTTTTGAGGTTATAAAGAAAATGTGTTATCTGTAGGTTGGGAACTATTGGTGATGCCAAGATCCAATAAAGATGGAGGTGATGTGAAAACAGAAGTCTTTGAGAACAAGGAGGTAAGATAAGTATGAGGCAAAGGTGTTGCAAAAGATGTTAAATTAGAAACTGGTGTTTTTGCAGAGACTTCCCTTAGTAAGCAGAAGAGTACTTTTTTAACCAGGATGCCATGGAGAAACCTTCCAAAGTGTGCTACCAAATGGTTATCAGTGTATATAATGTTTTTATATCAAACAAAATGGTAAAATTGGACTCTTTCTCTCTCTATTTTAGGAGGTCCTAAAGACTGAGAAAGGTATGAAAGGTACCAGGTTACCCTCTGTCCTAATCAAAATAGTTCACCAAATTAAGATATGATAAAAGGCTGTGAGGCTAGTTTAGACAACCTTAATCTCCCACCTCTAGTCTCTATAAATAGAAGAGGTTGGAGGGGCACCTGGTTGGCTCAGTGGGTTAAGTCTCTGCCTTTGGCTCAGGTCCTGGTCTTAGGGTCCTGGGATGGAGCCCTGTGTCGGGCTCTCTGCTCAACGGGGAGCCTGCTTCCCCCTTTCTCTCTCTGCCTGCCTCTCTGCCTACTTGGGATCTCTCTCTCTCTCTCTCTCTCTCTCTGTCAAATAAATAAATAAATAAATAATCTAAAATTTAAAAAATAAATAGAAGAGGTTGGAGAGGAATGGGAATGTTGTAGAAAATTTTTATAGTGCCGTAGAGTTTCACTTCCTCCTTCAAGTGAAATAAGCTTCAAGGGGCCCTCCTCAGGAGGTTGAAATGTGTTCTGCAGTTTTGGCCCGAGATGGAAGGGCACAGAAAAAGAAGACTGCTCTGGGAACAAACTGCACTACCATCCCAGCAGCACAAGAGTGCATTAGCTTCCCATAGGTTAAGTGATCCTTGGGAGAGGGTTGACCCACTGTAATTTTAAAAGGGATCCCTGGGGGCGCCTGGGTGGTTCGGTGGGTTAAGTCTCTGCCTTCGGCTCCGGTCGTGATCTCAGGGTCCTGGGATCAAACCCCGCATTGCGCTCTTTGTTCAGAGGGAAGCCTGCTTCCCCCCTCTCTCTCTCTGCAAACTTGTGATCTCTGTCTGTCAAATAAATGAGCGAAATCTTTAAAAAAATAAAAATAAAAAAATAAAAGGGACCCCTGCAGTCTTCCAGCCTAGAGCAAGATAACCTGAAGAGAAAAAATGAATAAACAGAAAGTTACAGGTGAATTGGAGGATATGGCAACTCCTAAAGGCAGGAGCGGGTGGCAGAATGGTTAGTGTGTAGTGAAAGGAACGGCATTAGTTTGCCAGAGGTCTGGACAGAGGTTTCCAGGAGGAGATTCTCAGAAAGAACATACAAGAACCTGCTTAGGGAAAAAAAGAGTTGCATCCAGAGAGCCCTAACACCCCTACATCAAGTGAGACTGTATAATCCTTTCCCCCGCTGGGCTGGAGCCAATGGGGTCTGCAATTCTTAATACTAGAGTAAGCCAGACAATGAAACAGGTTAGAGACTACCATATTCTATATTATCATCTCTCTGATTATCACCAAACTACTCTACATATATATGGTGATAGGTCCTACTTCATAATTGTAATTTATGTATTTAATTATAATATGTAATAATGATATATATTATATATACACAGCATGTATTTATATATATAATGTCTAATGATTTTATATAATAATCATATGATTATTTTCTATAATAGTAATACATATTATATAATTCTAATTGTAATGAAGATTAAATGAGGTAATGGGTACAAAGATCTAAGTCTCTTCCCTACCTTAAAAGCAGGAACTTTTTCATGTTTCCTATCCCAGGATATCTCAGAGTAGCTCTCAAGAAATAACATGTTGTCTATTCTCACTTCACATTCATGACCACTAACCTCAAGAAGACAGTCCTAAGAATTTATTCCTCTAGTCTCACTGGAGCCATTTATACCCTTTCCTAACTCCTTAAGGATCTAATAATTTCTCCTCCTGCTTCTCTGTGAATGTTCCTACAACTTTGGCACTCCTCCTTCCTCATTATTAGGAAAATTTGCCCATGAATTCATTCTTACCTCAGACACCAAGCTATTTGTTCTTCGGAGAGGTTTTTGGCAACAGAGTCCAATGGGTTTTTACTTAATGAAATCTTACCTGGAACACAAAAGGAGAAGTGTTGTAGGTCAGACATAGGGTAGAGTTGGAATATGTTCAGGTCTCAGAGCTCTGAATGCATAGCCATACCCTCCTTGTCACTCTCTGCCCCCCATGCCATTGGCTGCCAAACCAGGAGATATTTCTCAGAAGAGTCAGAGAGAGTTCTCCCTTCTTGATACTCTGTTTTCCATGCTTTCCAAACCAATCCATTATCCATGTGTTGATACATGTAAAAGAGATAGACTCATACCTAGAATATAGTACAGGCTTGAGAAGTGTTAAGCATCATTATCTTGTAGCTCCTTCCTTCTTTGTCCTAGCATAAGCTTTCTATAAGGTTTTAGATCTCAGGCCCTTTATTTTTTTTTTCTTTTTTCTTTTTTTTTTTAAGATTTTATTTATTTATTTGAGAGAGAGAGTGTGAGAGAGAGAATGAGCATGAGAAATAGGAGGGTGATAGGGAGAAGCAGACTCCCTGCCAAGCAGGGAGCCCGATATGGGACTCGATCCCTAGACTCCAGGATCATGACCTGAGCCGAAGGCAGTCGCCCAACCAACTGAGCCACCCAGGCGTCCCTCTCAGGCCCTTTATTAATTTATTTCACACTCCTGCCCCAGTGAGCCTGTCCTCCTGTATTAGTGCCACCTATCACTTCTTCACAGATGAGTCCCACCTCTACACCTTTGGTCTCATCTCTCAGATCATCGATTGACCTCTTCTCCCAGGAACTTGTTGCCACATACTCTAACCCAACTTTCTCCTCTTGTGTAGTTCCTCTTTCCCTGTTTCTATTCATGGTCATATCATCTTTTCTCCGGACATAAAGCATGATGGTTATTTTTGAGTTCTTCATCTTCCTTCACCATCTTTCTTCCTGCCAATCACTTGTCACATCATTAGACTCTGCCTCCCCTTCTTTCCATTTACAGCACCACTGCCCAGGTTCATTTCCTCATTTCATCTTGTTTCAGTGAGTGCAGTAAACACTGAGCTAGTTCTACTATCTCCAGCCTTCCTGGCACAAATCCATCACACTCACTGTTGCCAGATGGACCTTCCCAAAGCACTGCTCTACTTAGTACCCTATTCCAAATCCCTTTACTATTGAATTAAGGACATACTCTTCTACCTAAGATTTCTGGTCCTCTGCAGTGTGTCCCTAACCTATTTTCTTTTTAAGATTTTTTCCTATTTAATGTTTCATGCAAAGCTCAAATTAGGAAATTTGCTCTCTCCAAAAATACCTTGAACTAGGAATCTATTCTTTTGTACTTCCTCTTTCTACATCTAGAAATCATGCCTGTTCTATTACATTTCTAGATGTTCTTCAAGGCAGTGTAATGCAGCAAGTTAGAGCATGGACTTTGGAGTCAGAGAGTCTTGGGTTCTAGTGCTACCATTTAAAGGCTCTGTGATTTTGGGTTAGGTGCTTAACCTCTCTAGACCTAAATTCTACATTTGTAGGCACCTGGGTGGCTCAGTAGGTTAAGCCTCTGCCTTCGGCTCAGGTCATAATCTCAGGGTCCTGGGATCAAGCCCCGCATCGGGCTCTTTGCTCAGCAGGGAGCCTGCTTCACCCTCTCTCTGTGCCTGCCTCTCCGCCTACTTGTGATCTCTCTCTATCAAATAAATAAATAAAAATCTTAAAAAAAAAAACAAAACTCTACATTTGTAAAGTGGGAATGAAAGCATTTTATACATCATATTGTTACCGGGAGAATTACATGGAATAATATATTCTTAGTGTTTAAACCTATTAAGCAGTAGTACAACCTAGTAAATACTGATATGTTTTCTCTAACACATCAGGCAGAGTTCTGTTGCAGGCCTTCTTCACCTGCTGTCCCTCTGCCTGGAATGCTCTTCTCCTAGACATATGCCTGACTTATTCCCTTAAGCTCCTACAAAATATCACTTCTTCAAAGAAGTTTTCCCTAACCATCCTAAGAGTACTCAACAACTCTACTGTTCTCTATCCTTTACCTTACATCTTTTTCCTTGATGCAACTGATTTTATATTGTGTAGTTGTTTGTTTGTGTACTGTCCACCACATGATTATATAAGCCACATGAAAATAAAGGCTTAGTCTATTCTTTTTATTGCCAAATTCAAGGCACCTCAAATAGAGCATGGTATGTGGGAAGCTATTAATGGATATTTATTGAATGAACAAATAACCAAATGAAATTAATAAATCTTAGCTTTCATAAAAGACAGTTCTAAATGCTACTGCTACAATAATTTTTTTAATGGTCAGTTCTACTGGATTAGCTACCTCCTTCTATGAAACCTGTATATACTATTCTAGTGAAATATGTATTCTGACTTAGATATTTATGTACATTTAATACAGTGTGCCAGATCAAAAACTGCTCTAAGATAAGAATACTGTAACTTAGAGGTTGCCAAACATTTTCTGTAAAGGGCTGTATAATAAATGCTTTAGGTTTTAGGCCGTATAGTCTGTCATAATGACTCAGCAACTATAGACAGTACATAAAGAGTAGCTGTGACTATATTCTAATAAAATTGTATTTACAAAAAGAAATGACAGGCCAGTTTTGGCCTGCCAAACCTGGTTTGCCAAAAATGCTCTAATTTATCAGTAGCTTCTAGTACCATAGCTTTTATACAGATGTCACTCAATAATATGAAGTTATTATTCAACAATTATGTTATGTCATGTGTATTATGTCACTTATGGCATATTAAGTCATAATTATGGCATGTTATGTCATATCCATCAAATGAGATAGATAGTAGAGACACAAAGATAGTAAAGAAATTATAATAATATAATGGAAACAGCCATAATTTGCTGAGCACCTAGTGATCTTAAAGTTATCTCATTCAATTTTGATAATAGTCCTAAGAAATGGGTGTGTGAAGCTTCTAGGAAGTTAAGTAGCTTCTCTAGTTCATCAAAAGAGAGTAACAGCCATAACAATAATTGTAGCCAGCAGTTTTTGAACATGTATTAGGTTTTGGGCTGTAAACTTTATATGTGTCAAAAATTCTGGTAACCAATTTCAATGTGTGCACCTGTGCAAGTGTGTGTGTGTGTGTGTGTGTGTGTGCGCACGCGCGTACGCGCACGCAAATGCACATGCATGCAGGGGGTGGTTTCCACACATATCCAGGCAGTTCTTAGACACCAGCTGGGTGTCCAGAAATTCAACTCAATTCTGACACTATCTTTGTGGAGATAATGTCAGATCATATCAGTTAAGGGTTTAGTCCTGTAAGACTGTCCTTATCTCTCATTTCAGATAACAGTGGAATGCTCAGGTTATCACTTCTGCTTCTGAACAAATTAGCTATGGATCCAAGGTTCCAAAAACCTCCATGGGTTTGATTAATTTGTTAGAACAGCTCATAGAACTTGAACAAATATTTTACTTACTAGATCACTGGTTTGTTACAAAAGGCTATACCTCAGGAATAACCAGATGGAAGAGCTTCATAGGGCAAGGTATAGGGAAAGGACACTAAACTTTCATGCTCTAGTAGAGCACAAACTCTCTCTAAATCTCCACATGTTCACCAATTTGGAAGCTCTCCAAACCCCCTCCTTTTGGGGTGTTTATGGAGCCCTCATTATATAGGCATGGTTGATTAAATTATTGACCATTGGCGATTGATTCCATCTCCAGCTCCTTTCCCCTCCCCAGAAATCAGAGAGTGGGGCTGAAAGTCCCAAACCTCTATTTAAGATTGGTTCCTAGGCAACCCTACCCAGGGGCATTCCCAAAGCCACCTAATTAAGATAACAAAAGACACCTTTACTAGATGTCTTTTAGGTGATTCCAATGATTTTAGGAGCTCTTTGCCAGAAACAGACCAAACATGTATTTTTTGTTGTAAGTCACAGTATCACGTCATCATATAATTTGATCTTTATAACACCCTTTGAACTAGGTAATACAATCCCCATTTTGTAGATAAAATGAGATTCAGCAAGTTTAAGTAATTTGCCTAATATTACATAAGTTATAAAGTAGTAAAAAATAGAACAAAGTCTGCCCGACTCCAAACCCTAGCAGAGTGATTGCTCTATTGTACTCTGAAGTATTTGTAAGAGTTACCTCCAATGATAGTCTCTTGGTGGAAGGATGGAATATTTATGCTAGGAGGTTGGGATTATTTGGTTTATTGAATAACATTTAAAATAAGTCAATATTAGACATCCTTTATATTCTGGCCTCCAAGATCAACGTATCTGCTGTTGTTCCCATCAGACCTCCCAGATTCCCCAAGCTGGATAGGAACTCATGACCTTCTGAGCAGGTTGTATGTATTTTTTTTTTTTACTTTGCTTTTACTTCTCCACACATTTCTGACCCCCTCCAAACTCTCAGAATCCTCTAACCTTCCTTAACACTTATTCAGTGCTTGATCTGCTCAGATATCACCCTGCTCATGAATTCTTGCTTTCATTGATTGGCTCACAATGAAATCTACATTCTATACTGATAAAAGTTCAGAAATAACAGAAGTAAAACCAATGAATCACTGAAGTAGTAATTAGTAAGAGTTTATCGTACACACACCAAAAGACAGTTTGCCAGTTGGAGCACTGAAACGGAAACACTGAGTGAGGCTCAGGGTTATATTGTTAAACAGCAGCTTACAGAGTGAGAAAGCAGTGACTGTTCTTCATAATGATTCGTTATAACAGTAGAATTTCCTTAAATGATAGGGAACTGGTTAGTGGTTACCTCATATCAACCTTGGGCAATAGTTTGTTTTGCTTATGGTTTTCAGAGGCATGAGCAAGAAATGATCCAGATTAAGTTAGCCTTGGAAAATAAGCTTAATTAAGCTTTGTTTGTATGACCAAATTGGTTTTGTCTGCACAGGGAATATTCAGGGCTGGTCTGTGTTTGGTTTTGGTTGTAACAATTTCCCTCCTTTTGGTCATTCTCTCAGCAGATTGAGAGTATGACCAAGGAGTATAGTGTTATTCTCGGTTACCATTGTTGATTTGGTCAGGCTAAAGAATTACATATTCATTGTTTCCACAAGTTGAGTTATCAGACTCAACTATCTTCACTATTTCTGTGGTTATTGTAGATTTCACTCGGTAGTCTGATTCTGATGGATGCCATTTGGTATGAGAGTAGCTGCCAACAGGGATTTAAAAACTTGAGAGTAGGGGTGGGAGAGCTAAAATGTCAGCATAGTAGGAGGACCCTAGGTTTGCCTTGTCTCTGGAACACAGCTAGATAACTATCAAATCATTCTGAATACCCAAGACATCAACCTGAGGACCGACAGAACAAACTGCACAACTAGAGGGAGAGAAGAAGACACATTGAGGAAAGGTAGGAGGTGTGGAGACATGGTTTGGGAAAAAATGGATCACGGGAGCTGTGGAGGGGAAAGAGTCCTGGTCATGGAGAAAAGAGAGAGAGTAGAGCGCAGGGGGTATACACAAGAATACTTCCCCAAAGCCATTGGCTGGGAAAATGAGAGGGGATGATTTTCCCAAGTTTTTACAATCAGAGGGGCTTAAAGACTAGAGTTTTAGAGGTTTGGTGGGCTTGACTGGGATAGAAACCTGAGGGTGCTACCCTACTCCTGGAAAGAATGTGGGCAAGCAACCCCAGGGCAGATGGCATGGTCTGAGGATTGCCTAAGGTGCAAAGGGAGAGACTGTTCACTCTTCGAGCATCTATGATAGGTGATGTTTACAGAGACACCTTTCCAGGGACGAAGGAGCAAGTGGGTGCCATTTTCCTCCCCCACCCAACACAGGTGCCAAGACACCTGTTGAAGTCAGTTAACCTAGACACTGGCACTTTAGTCTGCTTGTTCCAAATCCAATGTCCCTGTACTCCACCTTTCTAAGTCAAACACGTAATTGTCCCAGAGTGGCAAGACCCTCCCCAAGAAGACCAGTGCATACACCCCTGTCACAGCATATCTCTAAAGTATAGAGTTTTAAAAGTCAGCTGGCTTGGCTGGGCTGACTTTTAGAGACAGGAACCAAAGGGTACTGTGTTACTCCAGGCAGGCAAGCAACCTGGAGACAGACTGTGATGTGAAAAATGCCTAGAATGCATGAGGAGAATTGTCATTCTTCAGAGGTGCTTCCCTGAAAGCAACAAGCACAGAGACCCCTCTCTGGGCACAGTGGACCTGGCTGGTGCCATTTCCCTCCCTCATCCTGCAGCATAATTCAACTTCAATAAACAGCACAGTGCCGACACTAGCTGCCTAACCTGCTTACACCAAGTTGCACTTATCTGAGCACTCACAGTGCTCTGCTGATACTGCTTTTCTCAGACAGGTGTGCCTAATAACCAGTGCAGCAGGGCCCTTTCCCAGAAGACTAGAAGAAACCCCTGCCCACACACACCACATCTGACAAGAGAGTTCTGCAAGGCTTCATTTCTATTGGAAGTAGCTTCAGGTCCCATTTAACAAGCAGACCAGAGCACACCTAGCTAAAACTTTCCACACTCTAACCAAGATCCAAACACTGCCCACTGCAGAAAAGGAGAAGTTCTGCAGATAACTGACTTGAGGCATAGAGCAGCCAAAATACCACAATAGAATACACATAGCGCATACCAGAGACACTCCCTGAAGTGTTAGGCCCTGGATACTATATGACTTCTTCTTCATAAAGCGCTTACTCTTAGGAGTAAAAGAAGATAGAGACCTAGACAAAAATGCCAAGATGGAGGAATTCATCCCAAAAGAAAGAACAAGAAAAGGTTATGGCCAAAGATTTAATCAAAAGAGGATTCAGAATTTAAAGCAACAATCATAAGGTTACTTACTGGGCTTGAGAAAAGCATGGAAGACATCAGGGAGGCCCTTCCTCCAGAGATAAAAGAGTTAAAAAATAATCAGGCAGAAATGAAAAATGCCATAATTGAAATTCAAAACGGATTGGATGTAATGACCACAAAGTTGGAAGAAGTAGAGAAATGAATGAGTGATATAGAAGATAGAATAATGGAAAATATTGAAGCTGAACAAAAGGCAGAAAGAATTAGGGATCATGAGAATAGACTTATGGAACTCACTGACTCCATCAGACATAATAACATCCCTATCATAGGAGTCGCAGAAGAAGGAGAGAGGGAAAAGTAGGCAGAAGGTTTATTAGGAAATTATAGCCGAAAACTTCACTAATCTGGGGAGGAAAACAGACATCCAAATTCAGGAGACACAGGGAATTCCCAACAAAATCAACAAAAGCAGCCCAATACAAAGACATATTATAGTTAAATTTGCAAATTATAGTGATAAGGAAAAAAACCCTAAAAGCAGCAAGACAAAAGAAATCCCTAACTTATAAGGGAAGATCCATAAGACTAGTTTCAGATCTCTCAGGTGAAACTTGGCAAGCCAGAAAAGAGTGGCATGAACTATTCAGTGTGCTGAATGGGAAAAATCCGCAGCCAAGAGTGCTCTATCCGGCAAGAATAGAAGGGGAGATAAAGAGTTTCCCAAACAAAATCTAAAGGAGTTTGTGACTGCTAAATCAGCCCTACAAGAAATATTAGAAATAAACAACCTGACCTTACATCTAAAGGAACTAGAAAAAGAAAAACAAATGAAGCCTAAAGCCAGCAGAAAAAGGGGAATAATGAAGATTAGAACAGAAAAAAATATGATACAGAAACTAAAAAGCCAGTAGGACAGATCAATGAAATAGGAGTTGGTTCTTTGAACAAATTAATAAAATTGATAACTCCCTAGCCAGACTTATCAAAAAGAAAAGAGAAAGGACCCAAATAAATAAATTCATAAGAGAAGAGAAAGAACACCAACACCACAGAACACAAGCAGTTATAAGAGAATATTATGAACACTGCATGCTAACAAATTGTACAAGCTGGAAGAAATGGGTAAATTCCTAGAAACAGATAAACTGCCCAAACTGAAACAGGAAGAAAGAGAAATCTCGAATAGACCAATAACCTGCAAAGAAATTGAAGTAGTGATCAAAAATCTCCCAACAAACAAAAGTCCAGGGCCAGACTTCTTCAGAAGGGAATTCTACCAAACACTTAAAGAAGAGTTAATACCTGTTCTTCTCAAACTATTCCAAAAAATAGAAATGGAAGGAAAACTTTCAAACTCATTCTTTGAAGACAGCATTAACCCTGATTCTGAAACCAGACAAAACTCCACTAAAAAAGAGAACTATAAGCCAATATTCCTGATGAACATGGATGCAAAAATTCTCAGCAAAATAACTAGCAAATCAAATCCAATGGTACATTAAAAGAATCATGCATCATGATCAAGTGAGATTTATTTCTGGGTTGCAAGGGTGGTACAATATTTGCAAATAAATCAAAGTGATACACCACATTAATAAAAGACAGGATAAGAACCATCTGATCCTCTCAATAGATGCAGAAGCAGGATTCGGAAAAGTACAACATCCAGTTGTGATAAAAACTTACATCAACAAAGTAGGGATAGGAGAACATACCTCGACATTTGTTGGTGGGAATTCAGACTGGTACAGGCATTATGGAAAACAGTATGGAGGTTTCTCAAAAAGTTAAAAATAGAACTACCCTATGACTCAGTAATTGCACTACTAGGCATTTACACAAAGGATACAAAAATGCTGATTTGAAGGGATACATGCACCCCAATGTTTATAGCAGCATTATGAATAATTGTCTAATTGTGGAAACAGCCTAAGTGTCCATTGACTGATAATGGATAAAGAAGATGTGGTATATGTATATACAATGGAATATTACTCAGCCATTAAGAAGAATGAAATCTTGCCACTTGCAACGATGTGGATGGAACTGGAGTGTATTATGCTGAATGAAATAAGTCAGTCAGAGAAAGACAAATACTATATGATTGCACTCATATGTGGAATTTAAGAAATGAAACAGATGAACATAGAAGGAAAAAAAGAAGAGAGGCAAACCATACAACAGACTCTTAATTATAGAGAACAAAGTGAGGGTTGTTGGAGGGAAGGTGGGCAGAGGGATGGGTAAAATGGTGATGAGTATTAAGGAGGGCACTTGTGATGAGCACTGGGTATTATATATAAGTGGTGAATCACTAAATTCTACACCTAAAACTAATATTACACTGTATGTTAACTAACTGGATTTTAAATAAAAACATGAAGATGAATAAATAAATAAATAAATAAAGCAGACCCTCAAGAGTATATATTGCAGTAGAGGGTTGAACATGAGGACTACTAGGAGAAAAACAGCCAAGGACTGAAAAACTCTGCAGAGAAGATTCTCTGGAGCCCAAGATTTAACCACTTAAATAACTCAACTGCAATATAATCACATTCAGTCTTTACCTTTCGTCAACCAAGAAAAGAAGGCAGAACTGAAAGAACAAAGACCTTTATTTGGGGTTCCAAAATTGCAATTCAGGGAGGACAGATTCTGGCAGTAACCAGAAAAGTGTCCTGCTTGTCAAGTGAAAGCAAGGGTTTTATGCAAAAGAAGAAGAACAGTTACAGAACTTGAATAAAAGAGGAAAACAAATTGTAGATTGGTACTAACAGGTTACAGGTTGATCAACTATTCTATCGATGCTAACAAAGGACATTATTCCTGGCATGCATCAGTTAACTTCTGTCTTCAGAAGGTCCAATCAACCGTCTTATGGCCTGGATTCCAGCTGGCATGTTGATTTTAAAACCAACAGCTTATAAAATCATTGCCTCCTTTGGCCTAGTCCAAGGATCTTTTTGTGCAGTCTGTGAGATCATTAGCCATTTGATTTAGAGAGGAAAATGGTGCTTTTCTCAAAATGGAGTCTACAATTTTTTTTTGATAATGTATAACTGGGTTTTAATTTTTTCTGACTTATTTACATAGGCACAATATAGTGTGTTAGCAAGCACAATCCTTATGATTACTTGGACAGGATGAATATGAGGATGTTTATTTCAGATGTTTTATTTCAGAAGGCAGTGTTGCCGGTAAGCCTCCACCCACATTAGGCTTCTATATATAATGTGAGTAGTCAGGTAACTTACTGAGGGGCATTTCTGTAGAAATGAAAGAAAAAGGTTAATAGTTCCAGCAAATTTTAAATTCAATTTCTGAGTTTGGAGAGCAGCCAGAGAGAATTTCTAGGTGTCAGGTTCTAAGCATCTTCAGACAGAGTGAGGGCAGGCAGTGGAAATTGGACAGATGTTCCTGGTTTGCAGTGTGAATGTCTCTGGTGGTTTTTCTGAGTGGTCACATAGCAACAGGCATGCAGATGGCCACACGTGAGCTGTCCTGATTTCTCAAAAGTTTATATTAAGTCGTCCAGCTTTACCTTGCATGGCTTGAGGAAAAGGGCACTTTTAGTTTCATAGTAACTCCAATCAGATTAGTGAGACAAAATTTGAAATGTTAGTTTGGAGAGCGTTCTAGCCAAATGTAGGAGGAAATGAAAAGAATTCAGGATCCAATCCAGTTTATAGGTAGAAAAGAGATCCTAAAAGACAATTAATAGCACTAGATTCTGATGTCCAAAAAGGTATATCCTGAAATATAATTTTTCTCTCTGTTATCCCCATTTCTGTCAAAGATAACCAATGAGACTAATTTGTTTGCAAGTTAAGTCTAGTTCCAATAAATTTGACCTGATTATTTACATAATTATAGCAAGAATAGCCATCGATGTTTACAGGGTCTTTTAAATCTGCTTTGCTGGAACTTCTCTTAAGGAATCTCAGACTGGACTTTCAAAAGTCTCTTCTAGGCTAAGAAGCCAACCCAATGACTTGTTCAGTTGTGTCTTGTTACAATAATGGATTTTTATGGAGTTATTATGCAAATACATATATTGTCATGAAAAATAAGATTAGTCAGAGTTTCTGAATTCTGGAGGGATCAAGTAGGGAGAAAGAGATGTGTGTTTCAACCTTTGTTGTAACGACACATTCTACCAAATTGCTGTAAGTTATAGATAGCTTTAAAGAGAGGAGGGGGACGCTGGGTGGCTCAGTGGGTTAAAGCCTCTGCCTTCAGCTCAGGTCATGATCCCAGGGTCCTGGGATCAAGCCTGTGTCCAGCTCTGTGCTCAGCGGGAGCCTGCTTCCCCCCACTCTCTCTCTGCCTGCCTCTCTACCTACTTGTGATCTCTGTCAAATAAATAAAATCTTTAAAAAAATAAAAAATTAAAAAAAAAGAGAGGAGGGAAAAGGGCCTTTTAAATCCAGAAAACAAAACATTAAAAAACCAGCAATGTTTTAAATGAAGTATTAAAATTATAATCATGTCCATTAGTTCACCCAGTGTAATGTAATTAATTCTTGTATAACTTATTCTTAAGTTAGCAGCTTTATGACTCGATCAGTTTTCTGGTAGAGGTTTTTTTTTTTTTTTTACTATAATTCTTTTTTTTTATTATGTTCAGTTAGCCAACATATAGTACATCATTAGTCCAATCCAATAAGAGTTTTATTAATTCTTACCTTATTCAGTGTTATAATCTTAAAGTTATCAGAAATCTTCATTTTAGGTGCTTGTACAGGTCTTTTTCATGAATGTGTTTGAAGATAAAACTTTGCAGGAACACTTTTGTAAAAGCATGAGAAATAAAACAACTGCAAAGGACAAAATTATTTTAAATGGTCATGACTAAAGATATGATAAGAGTTCATTGTAATGCAGTTGACATGGAAATTTAGTTATTTTTGTGATATACAATTTAAAATTATGACTGATACCATTATGCCAGGACATCCTGTATCCTGAGTTTTAGGAATTTTGTACAAATAAACTCTATGGAAAGCTTAGCATCATTTCTTATTTGATAATGCTGTCCATGAAATTTAACATATACAAAAAGTTATATAGTTGTAAGATTTTTAGTTCTAAAATAGGGAGGACTTGATTTTCTTAAGTAATCAAAACCTGACAAAGACAAAACATAGACTCTTCGTTATCTAGACAGATTACATTAAAGAAAAACCTTCATTTACAATGTCCTGTTAAGAGCAGACCAATAATCTAAGAAATCTGTCCATTTAATGTAGAGAAAACCAAATTCTAATTCTGCACTAGTTAACTTTTGATATTAAAATTCTCTTTTTTTAAGTTAAATAAATTCATTCCATTCTTTACTTGGCAGTTATAAAATTCCTTTCTCAAGATTTCTTTTCCACAAACCTTCTACAACTTTCTGTGTCCATTCAGCTTATGCTCTTTTTCTTTTTTTTTTTCCGCCTTATTTTGGAACAGTCATTTTACTTTAGGACATTTATGATTTAGTCAGTGAATATCTATTATGTAGTTTAACTTAATATAAACTTTTATTTATATATATTTAAATTACTTGCTTTTAACAGTATTGCTTGGATTAGACATCAAACAGCCATTTATCATGCTAAATTATTTTTCTTGTTGACAAATTTTAAAGATACCCCTGCTTTTATTAAACCAACAAACTTGAACTAGCTTTTATTTATCAAAGATTATCCCAGATTATGTGAATTTGAAAAACATTTCAGTTAGTTTATATGTTTCTGAGATTAAACTGATTTATATAAATGCTTGGTTTTCTTTAAACCAATTAAATGCAGCTCTTTATAAATTAATTTTGGCAGTACCACCAGGAGGTAGAAAAGTGTTACATTCATACTATACAGACATAAACATACAGACAGACACAGAGATCTGATAACAGTTGTTTAAAAAATTTTAGCCATGTCTCCGCTATAAAACTGAAAAGAATAGCTGCATCTAAATTGTGTTTCTGGCAGACATAATAAGTTAAGATTACCTGCTCAGATGGCCAAAGAGTTTTACTAAAGACTTTTTTTTTCCCTGTCTGCCATAAAGATCCTTTTAGAACTATTTTTGGAGTCATTTTGTCCTTTTGAAGCTTCTGCTTAACAATGGAAGAGTGCATTCCATTGTCTCTGAGAGGTTTGGAATCCTCTTTTTTAAGGATGCCCTTTAAGGTGGATTTATTTAAGTTAAAACTTCTCCAGAGTGACTACTACACTTGTAAAAGTTCATTCATTTTCTAAAAAGGCACAGGATCCTAGTCAATAGTGGTATATGTATAGGAAGCCAGAGTTTTTAAGAGGAGTGGAGAGAGTTTTAGACCAGGTGCAATCCATCCTTGCCTTTAGATCCCCTAAGGTGTCTTAAGTATAAGGGGCTCTGTTTTTCAGCAGGTATTCCACAACACAGGGAATTACATGTTTCCTTGTGCTCTATTGCACCGAAGAGTGACTTACCAGGAAGCTTTAGCAGGCAAATACAAGTATGCACAATAAAGTCAGAGAATTCAAGAAGTAAAGAGCAGAGCTGGGGTCCAAGAGAGGCTTACCCTCAAACTCCAGGTTCACTGAGGAAGCAGTGAGCTCAGTGGGTGCTGTGGGTATCAGCACATGGGGATCTTCTTTGGCTCCACATCTAATGCCATGAACCGTTAAAAGTTCAGAAATAGCAGAAGTAAAACCAATTAATCACGGAAGTAGTAATTAGTACAAGCTTCTTGTGCACATGCCAAAAGACAGTTTGCAAACCAGGAGCACTAAAAACATGGTGTGGTTTTGTCTTCTTGGGGAATTTTCAGGTCTGGTCCCTGTTTGGTTTTGATTTTAATAATATAATCCTGGTTGAAGAGTCATTCTGGTGCTTTTTAAAATTGTTTGCATAGCGCTTGATAATGATCTTTTAACTTTACTTTGAGTTTTTACAGGTCTTGTTTTCTCCTCACTGAAATTTAAAAAAAACAAATCCTGGCATGTTTTCTGTTTCTCCATCATAGTGACACATAGTATGTTCTAAAACACATGTCTATTTAATTCACTTATTTAAATTTAAATTCAGTTATTTAATTCAGTTGAAGATAGTAATAAAATAATGTTTAAAAATACATGGTTACTTAAAAAAAAAAAAAAGTGCTTTGTAAATTGATGTATTTCTGTGATCTCCCAAAGGCATACATTTAATGAGATGGAAGAGTCCAAGAAAGTATAGTGGAACCAGGAACTTTATACAGGGTCAACTAAGTATTAAAAAACAAAACAAAACAAAACAAAACTCTGGGTCAGGTTCGTTTTCTGCTTTTTGTATGTTAAATGACAAAGCTCAGTACTAAAATAAGTAATTGAATTATATTACTGCTTTAGAGATCCAAACAGCGATGTATAAAGCATGCCTTCATTGTTCACTCATAAAACTGTTATTTAGCACTCATCCCAGCCAGAACTGAACCTCAATTAATATTAAGATCTCATTGTGCATATGGCACTGTGCTAGGCATTTCGAAGGAGGTTGGAGGTACTTGTTTTTATTTAATCTCTGCTCTTACAAAGCTGACAGTTAAGGTAAATGCCTTGTAAGGAGCATGCTTATCCATACATGTATTAATCAGAGGTCTAAATGATAGGATACAGAATATGGGGGAGGAGAAGGACAGAACATTTGAAAGGGTTTCCTTGGTATTCTGTGTTTTGATTCCGCTTTGAACAGATTTGTAGAGAAGAGAGAAGATGAGTGGGGCTGGAAATGCTGAAAAGAGGAGAATAAAATGTCAATGTCCTTAGTGGGAGGGCTCAGAGCTTGAACTACTTTTGTGTTTTCTTGCATTACTAGCACATAACTGGAGAGATCCATAGGTGCTTTGTAATACCCTTAATTTTCCTTAAAATAAACCCACTGCTCACCAAAGGCTGTTCATCCTCTTTCGCTGATCCTGTCACCTCTTCAGACTCGCTCTGCTTTCACTTTTTTCTCCCTCTTCTGGAGAGACTTCATCTTCTGCAAATTTTCTCATTTCTCTTTCTAGGAACACCCCAATGACCTCGCTAAATTGTTGAGATTTCATGCTGTTCCTTAGTCTTTCTGGCCCCTGAAAGCCCAGTTGCATTTTCTCAACCTATAAAGAGGCACATAAAATCCAGCCAAGAGTCAACAAGCCAAGATTCCCAATCTGTCTTCCGGGCTAACCTAGCCTGACTTCCCCAGAATGCTAGGGCCCTGCTCATGATCTACGGGACTTGGCACAAGCATCGATTTCCAAACCAACGCAAAGGAAAATCAATTCTGTTGGGAATTCTTAACTGAGGACTTAATTTCTTCAACTTAGAAAACACTGCTGCATTTGTTTAAACTTGGAAGCAAGAAGGCTAATCAAAAGCCACAGAATTGGTGATTGAATCTAAATCGTTATTGTTAAGATGTGGAAAATGAAATGCTCTGGTGAAGCTACCTTAGAGATTCCACCAAGAGGTGAGAAGCCAAAGATCAAGGACAAGCTACACAATTGCCTGTTTTCACTATCCATCTGTGCTGTCAGTTAAATCCTCTTATATTTAAATTATCACTCTTTCCATTCTTTATATGAGATGAATAACAAAATCTGTTACTTTAATCTCAGAAATAACTATAAAGTCTCTTTTTCATCCTTGCTGACTTGGCTTACTTTAATTGTTCACTTAACAAATACTCATTCAAACTGACTTTACCAGCACTCATAACTTCATTTAAGTCTATGCTGCACATCCCTACTGGAGTTCCTGTTATGGACTTTTTTCTTTTGTTTTCCCCCCACCCACGCAATTCATCTGTAGAAGCCCTGACTCCCCATGAGATGTATTTGGAGATGGGGCTTTTGGAAGGTGATTAAATTTAGATTTAGATAAGTCATGAGGGTAGGGCTTCTTATGAGGGGATTATCACTTTTAGAGACATCAGAGACACATCTCTCTCTTTCTTTCTTTCCTGAGAGGACACAGCAAGAAGGTGACCCTTTGCAAGTCAGGAAGAGAGCTATCATCAGACCCAACCAAGCTGGCACCATGATCTGGGACTTCTAGACTGCAGACCTGGGAGGAAATAAATTTCTGTTGTTTAAGCTACCCAGTGGATGGCATTTTGTTTTGGCAGGCTGAGCGGACTAAGAGTTACTTTACTAAAAAATAAATTTTATTATGTTGCTTACTTGATCATAAATCTTTCTTTGGTTAGGGTATGGTTCATATGGCTAGACACTGAGTACAAAGCTCATAACAATTCAATCTCATTGTACTTTATGGGTATCAACTGTGCCTTTGTGTTTATTTGCTCAATGCTCCATTCATGTTGAAAATTTTACCACTCCTCAGATAATACTTGTTCTGTTACTACTCGAAGTAGCATGGACTATACTGATAGCTCTGCCTTACCCCACGTCTTAGCTAAACAAAACTCTTTACAGATCAGATTTCATCATCTTAATGACATATATGATCATTGTGTTCCCACAGAGTTTTCTTTTTTTTTAAATTTTATTTCTTTTCTTTTCAGTGTTCGAGAATTCATTGTTTATGCACCACACCCAGTGCTCCATGCAATACGTGCCCTCCATAATACCCACCACCAGGCTCATCCAATCCCCTACCCCCCTCCCCTCCAAAACCCTCAGTTTGTTTCTCAGAGTCCACAGTCTCTCATAGGTTTGTCTCCCCCTCCACTTTCCCCTAACTCACTTCTCATCTCCAACTCCCAGTGTCCTCCTTGTTATTCCATATGCTCCAGAAGTAAGTGAAACCATATGATAATTGACTCTCTCTGCTTGACTTATTTCACTCAGCATAATCTCCTCCAGTCCCGTCCATGTTGATACAAAAGCTGGGCATTCATCCTTTCTGATGGAGGCATAATACACCATTGTATATATGGACCATATCTTCTTTATCCATTCGTCTGCTGAAGGTGACTGTAGCCATTGCTGCTAAGAACATTGGGGTACAGATGACCCTTCTTTTCACTACATCAGTATCTTTGGGGTAAATACCCAGTAGTCACTTGCAGGATCATAGGGGATCTCTATTTTTAATTTCTTAAGGACATGTGTTGGAGAGGATGTGGAGAAAGGGGGAACCCTCTCTCCTTAGCAGAAACTGGTGAAGGAAGTAAGTGGTGTGAGATCCTTACTGCAAGACTCATTAAAGTTTATCAGAGAATTTGGTCTTTAGAAATGTGAAGAAGCCCCAGGGCTCAGGAGAGGGGCTAAAGAAAGCAGAACTTTTTGGCACAGAAAAGAAAGAGGCTTCCTTTCTTATATCTTTTCTTTCCTTTCCTTTCCTTTTCCTTTTCCCTTTCCCTTTTTATTTCACTTTCCTTTCTCCCTTTTTCCCTTTCTCCCTTTCCCTCTCTCCCTCTCCCTCCCTTCCTTCTTTTTTCTTTTTCCTTTTCTCTTTTTCCCCCTTGTTCTCCTCCTCCTCCTCCTTCTTCCTCCTTCTCTCTCTCTCTCTCTCTCTCTCTTTTGGTGATAATCAGTGAAGAGAAAAAGAAGCTAGGTAAATGTATAGGTGGGGGAGGCTGAGGCCCAATCTGGTAAAAATCTCTAACAGAACATTTTAAGAACAGGGGCGCCTGAGTGGCTCAGTGGGTTAAGCTGCTGCCTTCAGCTCAGGTCATGATCTCAGGGTCCTGGGATCGAGTCCCGCATCGGGCTTTCTCCTCAGCAGGGAGCCTGCTTCCCTCCCTCTCTCTCTGCCTGCCTCTCTGTCTACTTGTGATCTCTGTCTGTCAAATAAATAAATAAAATCTTAAAAAAAAAAAAAGAACATTTTAAGAACAGAAGACTGGCTCTGAAATGACAACTTGAACATGCGGGTCTACTACTCTTTCTCCCTCAAGTTTTGATAGAATGAAAGAAAATATGCATATACATGTGATTGATACCATAATACTGCTGGAAAAAGAGAAAACTAGCAGTACTTGAGAATTTCAAGGAGATCTTTGAAGACTGAAAGGAGAATGATGAAGAAAAGTGAGAAGAGTGATCCACTGGCCCGGAACAGCAAAATAAGATCAGTCTTATGAGCAGGACCCCCAGAGAATCTAGAGTCAAATCAGAAAGAGCCTGAGTAGGCAGGGGTGGGTAGCAATCAGAAAGGTTGGGCCCAGGTGACACCATCATCTCCACCCTGGACATTGACAATAATGATAATTTTTTCCTGCAGAGAGTTTCACCAGGTGGAGAGTATTCTGTGTAGTGTAAGAAAGGAAGAAGTCAAATAAAGATGGAAGTAATGCTATATCCCTAAGTAAAGGTTGAGTGAATTATGAAGGAAAGGCAGTACTCCCTAACACTGAAATATATTAAAATTCTCCACTGCCAGAGAACCTTGAGCCTTCCTATCAACTTTGTACTCACATACCTGAAAGCCTACATAGCTTTCCATCTGCCTTTTCATTTAAGAAAGAATCTTGTTGGGATAAAAGACCTGAAACAACTACAGAAGGAAAACTGAATAAAAGAAATAAAATAAAATAGGATTAGCAGCTACATAATCTACAATCATCAGCTAATAACCAAGCATTCTCAGTATGGAATAAAACCAATAATAGGAAAGAGAGGATAATAATAAAAAATGGAATAACTGACGCCCAAGGAAACAGGTAATTGAAAACAAACAAAAAAAGGATTCTGTGGAAACCAGCAGAAATGTATTGGGAGGACACTGGGGAGGAGGTTTGTCAATGTGATTAGGGCATCTGTGTTTGCTAATTGGTGCTTATGGAAGTTAGGTTCCTACCCTTGCACAGAGACTGGGAGATAAGGCACTATTTCCTTTGGTGATTACATTTCAAAAGGGTAGGACCCAGGTCTTTGAGAAAGACATCTTTGTGTTAGAAAACTGATAAGAGGCTGGGAGAAGATTTACTTGTCCAAGAGGCAGAGAAAGTGTTTACGGTGGCAAATTCTGTAAAGTAAATGCTTTTAAAAACTGGGTCGTCAGGAAGAAACCTGTCTAAAGCAGCTGAATGGAACATTAAAGCCATTTTGGTCCCCACTATGTATAGAAAGTGGGCACTGGGTAAGGGTTTCTTGACAGAATGTAAGATGCTTCTTTTTAAATTGCTATGAAATATCTGTACAAATTTATCTTACAGTTCTGAAGATCAGGTAACTCACTGGTGAGATGTTAGCAGCGCTGAATCTTTCTGAAGGCTCTTGTAGATAATCATTTCTTTGCCTTTTCCAGATTCTAGAGGCAACATACATTCCTTGGCTTGTGATTCCTTCTTCCATTTTTGAAGCTAGCAATATAGTGTCTTCTCTCCAATCTCTTTCCGTGGTCACATCTCCTTCTCTGACCTGACCCTTGTACCTCCTTTTAGGGAACTATTTATTGGGCCTACCTAGACAATCCAGGATAATCTCTCCATCTTAATTATATTTGCAAAAAGTCCTTTTCTACCATTTAAGGAAACAAATTCACAGGTTTTAGAGGTTAGGATATGGACATCTTTAGGCTGCCATTGTTCTGCTTCCCACTACTTTGTAGCATGCTTCTTGCTTGCTGGTGTCCATTCAGGACGATTGATCTAATCTAATAGTCTGCACCTGTTTCTACCCTATCTATAGGCTAAGAAAAAGGCCTGGGAAAAAGGATCTACATACATACGTGCATATGAGCACACGCTGCAAAATCCCTAACACACCCCTTTCACCCGTACTGACTCTTCTCTTATACTGTGTCCATGGGTCCATGTCTACAGCCCCAGAAAACACGACTTCCCCTCAGGCCAGGGACGTCATGGCCTCTCTTCTCCTCCTTAGATGAAGTGTTATCTAATAGTCTTACCTATCCAGATGTGTTCCTGATGATGATGCTGGTTTCACTTGCAAATTCCCATGTAATGCTGAGCCCTCTGGTTTGGGATTTTAATTTCACTGGATAATGATCATGGTGATTTTAAACATTTCCTGTTGCTTGTTAAACTGCCTGCCCGATTCAGCTCCAAATAACAGCTTTAAGTACACAAGTGAAAATTTAGCTCCTAGTATTTAACAACTACTATAATTTTAAAATCTACTTTCAATTAAGTAACCTTGTAATTCTAAAACGTGGCTGTGTTCCACATAAGTGCTGAAATGCCAACTGAATACAAGTCCACTTTACGCCTGGCAGAAACTGCAGAGTTGTCATGCGGCCTAGCATTGAAAAGCTCATTCGATAGTGGTACTAACGTGACCGGTAAAGTGTGGCATGTACTGTTTGTCCTTACACATCTCCCCCTGATGTCAGAATAATCTCCAGTAGTCAAAAGAAAGGAAAAAAGCTAGAATAAAGTATTTGTTAAATCTAAATACACAGAATTGACCTTTTCAAGGAAATGTACAGAAGAAAGGCATTGGGGCGCCTGGGTGGCTCAGCTGGTTAAGCAACTGCCTTCGGCTCAGGTCATGCTCCCAGAGTTCCGGGATTGAGTCCCATATCAGGCACCCAGCTTCATGGGGAGTCTGCTTCTCCCTCTGACCTTCTCCCCTCTCATGCTCTCTCTCTCTCTTTCTCAAATAAATAAATAAAATCTTTAAAAAAAAAAAAAAGAAGGAAGATATTGATTTGGGAGATGAAGATCATTTAGGATTCTGGAAGCAGGTTTGCTTTTGGGAATATGACAGTGATCGATTATGTTGCCAAAACTCTATATGGATGGACTCCATTTTTCAAAAGAAAAGGATAATCTTTTTTTTTTTTTTTTTTAAAGAATTTATTTATTTATTTATTATACAGATAGAGACCACAAGTAGGCAGAAAGAAAGGTGGCGAGAGGGGAAGGGAAGCAGGCTCCTGGCCAAGCAGAGAGCCCCATGCGGGGCTCGATCCCAGGATCCTGGGATCATAACCCAAGCCGAAGGCAGAGGCTTTAACCTGCTGAGCCACCCAGGCGCCCCGAGAAGGATAATCTTTAAGGCAGTGTCCCTTTTAGAGAGTTAGCCTAATAGGACTCGGTCACTAAAGAAGTCAAGTCCAAGTTTCATATCAAATATCCTTCATGTTTAAAAAATTAAAGTTAAAATTAATACAGGTAGTTGACCTTAGAAATGAGATGAAGAACTGTGTAGAGTACTTGGAGATCCTCTTTGCTTCTAAATATGCTTGAAATCCATCAGCTGAGCACTCACTTCCTGGACTCCGGATGTGTGCAGATGTAAGAAAAAGCAGAATTGCTGTAAAAAGAATAGAATCTGTCACAGTTTAAAATATAAAGATAAGACTGTATCAATGTTTTAAAATGAAATAAAGAGCAGTTTATCATGAATGCTGTAGCTTTTGTTCCTCTGGAAATGTTTATCCCATAATATCCCATAATCCCAAATGTCTTTCTTTTCTTTTTTTTTTTTTTTAAAGTAGATATCACTGAAAACATTTTTTTCAGAATTTCATATTTTTTGTTTATTTTTAAGACATTATATTTCAACAGATGCAGGTCAAAAACATGTAAGTTTAGGGTTTTTTTTTCTCTTTGTTATTTTATCTTAGCTTTTTTTCAGACCATCGTTCAGCCTTGGAGAATTGTTTTGATTAGAGAGAGGTCTTTGAGAGGGTTTGCCGTGCTTCATGGCTTGTGCAGGCAGGCAGGCAGTTTTCTTTTGTCTTTTTATCTGGCCAAGGACATCTACATATTATGTCAATTATAGACTGGGGTTGAGCACAAATTTCTTTCTCTCCATAGACACAGAACTAAAAATACCAAATTAAACACATTTATACGTGAGAGGGCCCAGGATTCGTCCTTCGTGTGCATTGGTGTATATTCTCCTTTTCAGTATGTACCTTCTTAAATGCCAGTAGAAATTTGAACAATGTTAAAGCATGAATGAATTGATGATATGCGTTGATTTTACTTCAATCCCTCAAGTTCTGCAATGGACAGAACTGTGGTTTACATCTAGCCCATGAGGCCTGATTTATGGCCACGAGCCCTCCTGCTGGATGCCTGGTAATTTTATTTTTCATTAGTGTTACGGCTCTATTGCCCCCAATGAAAGATACATGTTTAATTCAAATATTTGAAGAGGCCGTGAAAACACATGTTTAAATATGTTTATCACATATCACACAGAACTTTTGAGGCAGTCAAAAAAGGGGTTTCAAGTGAAAGCAAAAAGCCTTTTTTTTTTCATTGTTTATAGTGATACTTGATGGCATTGTTTTGATTGATATAGAATAGTGTGATAAATTTATAGAATTAATTCTATAAATTGATATAGAATAATGTTAGCTGACTAGATGGGATCTATCAATTTGAATTTATATGTGGAATAATTAACTTGATATTAAGCAAGAGCAATCCTCCAGATTCCAACCTCAAGTCGTAACACCAAGACTGGTTATGGGGGCGTTCAATCAAACTCATTGTAGCAAATAGGTTTCTGAGTGTGGCTTCTCCTTTCATGCAGAGAATGGACTCTTTATTTTCCCAAACAATAAACATTTTGGGGGGGTTTTTGAAACTGATTACTCTGTTGTCTCCATTACTCATGGATCAGCTGGCTATATTCGGCAACAAAAGTAGGAGCTAAACTCATCTTAGTTGTTGCCCACAATTTATGAAGAGATAATCCAGTTCATAGGAAATGAGGTACTTCAAGTATTCGACAAATAGAAAGTACTTCTCTGTCAGCATGGATTCGGGTTCAAATATGTCTCACACTGATCTCTGGACTATTGCTCTATGCCACGTTGATCCATGCAGGAATAATTGTGAAGAGTTTCCAGGATTTCTTTTACTATCAGAAAAAACACCCTTGAATCACTTTGCCCATGGTTTATAGTGAAAAACATGAGTCTAAGCATTTTGAGCTTACAGCGTGGATAAGGTATGTGATTTGTTTGGTGCCGAGTTCTGTGACACGAAAAGTAAATTACTGTTGGGAGGGATATGGCAGGGGAGATCCAATTATTAAAAAAAAATTTTTTTTTAAAGTTTTTGTTTTGTTTTTGTTTTGTTTTTAGTAGCAAGGGTTTTTAAGGTTCAAATTTTTATTTTTAAATTTCTTGGCTTGAATTTTCTGGTCAGCCTCATTGCCATCCCATAAAAGTATACGGTTTTTAAACTGGAACAAGTGAACCCAGGTATGCCTTTTTCCTCTATCAATATTATAAAAATATCCTGGTGTGCTAGAATTGCCAACAAATTAAAATGAATACGATGTCATAATTTTTAGTCAAATTGAATAACAAATGCATATAAAACATATAAATATATGTAAATGCATATTAAGTGCATATAAAATATATATAGAGAGAGATAGGTCTATCTATCTATCTATATATATATATATATATGTATATAAAACATTTTTCTTTGACCCAGAGAAGTTAAGAATGGAAAAATAATCATGTGTGAGCCAACATTTTGCCATATAACTATAGCAGATTAAAATAAAATAAGTAAAGTTAGGTAAAACAACTTGACTGTCTAGTTATGGTCTGAATAAACATATTGAGGTATATAGGGGTGCCTGGGTAGCTCAAGTGTCCGACTCTTGATCTCAGCTCAGGGTCTTGAACTCAGGGTCATGGGTTTTTAAAAAAACATATTGAAGTATATGTAATCTAACAAATATTTAAGTAAGGTAGACTCATACTTTACAGCAATGATAAACTGTTATATTCAATAAAAATAGCACCTACTCTATGTAAGACATAACTCTAGATAGTGAGTAAAAAGCAATAAAAAAGATAAATAGGGTTGTGATCTTACTGAATTTCCATCATACATAGAAGGATTGACAGTGATAGAAAAGCGTGTTTAACATATATTTTGAGGGGGAAAATGAGGTTTGTTAAGTTGGGGTCCCTGGAAGCAGATTCAACAGCATATGAATTATGTGCTGTTACTTTGCTAGGGAGTGTAATCCCAGGAAGCAGAAGTGATGGACAGGGAGAGTGAGGCAGGGAAGAAGAGAGACTCAGCAGTTGGAGAAGTCATTATTGATAAGCTCACTGCTAGGTGAAACCAATGATGAGACCAATGAGACTGAGCCCTTCTCAAGAAGCCATATAAAGTATGTATCTGGACTCTAAGATGGGGGTTAAGAATAAAAAGGGGGAAGAATCTATCTACTGGCATCAGCCAGTCACTTATCCCCTATAGGAAGTTCACATTCCCATACTTTCTGATTACTCATTAGTGAGGGTAGGCACTGAGTGGGTTCATCTGTGAGCATCGCAAGGCATGTCAGGTGTGTGAAGCAGGTCAGAGCCTACCCAGGAGAAGCCTGAACATCCTATGCATGTAGAACATTGACTGAATAGGTTACAGAGTAGTATGAATATTATGATACTATTTTTGGTATAGAAATTCTTACAGCATTAATAATGGTTATAGGATTTGGGGAATATGGTTGGTATTTATTTTATCTGTTTTTATATTTTTTTCTGTAGTGATTATGATTTTTTTTAAAAAAGGATTTGTATTTCTTTATTTATTAGAGAAAGAGAGAGAGAGAGAGCACAAGCAGGGGGAGTGGCAGGCAGAGGGAGAAGCAGACTCCCCATTGAGCAGGGAGCCTCATGTGGAACTCAATCCCAGGACCCTGGGATCATGACCTGAGCTGAATGCAGACACTTAACCGACTGAGCCACCCAGGGATCCCATGATTCCTTTTATAATAAGAAAAAATAAAAATTTACTTTTATAATGGGATTTTATTATTCTCCATATTTAACAAATTCTCATTTTCTCCAGTGATTTGTTATTTACTTAAGTTTGACCTTATTTATCCAAATTTATTTGGATAAATAAGATGAAAAAAGATTATCAGCTCCAACAAGGGACCAAACTGCCAAATCAATTAAGAATTCCTTATAATCTGTATATGTAAAAATAATGCTGATGACCCCATTGTCATAGGATATGTCACTGAACACTATGAGCTTACAAGTGATAAGTAAGATAGGAAATAAATGTAAACAAATATATAAAATAAAATATTTAGCATGTTCGATGGTAAAGAAAGCTTTTCTATGGTGATAAATGGAGTGTGAAATAGAGAAGGGGAATATGGGTGCAATTTTATTTTTTTTTATTTTTTAAAATATTTTATTTATTTACTTGACAGACGGAGATCACAAGTAAGCAGAGGTGCAGGCAGAGAGAGAGGGGGAAGCAGGCTCTCCGCTGAGCAGAGAGCCCGATGCGGGGCTCAATCCCAGGACCCTGGGATCATGACCTGAGCCGAAGGCAGAGGCTTTAACCCACTGAGCCACCCAGGTGCCCCATGGGTGCAATTTTAGACAAGGTGGTCAAGAATGTCTCACTGTGAGGTTGACATTGGAGAAGGAGGTAAGGGAAGTGAGGAAGTGATCCTAGAGGTCATTTAGGATTAGAATAACATTCCCAGAGAGGAAACAGTGCAAACCTTTGAGATGGAAGTGTGCCTGGCATGTTCAAGGAACAGCAAGGAGGCTGGAGTGGGGAAGTTGGGTGAGAAGAAAAATAGAACTACAGTGCTTTATATAGCAGGTGCTCAATAAACATTAGCTGAATTGCGGTGAATCTAGTTTTGAAATTGTGAGATCCACAGCCTATATATTATATATAGTTGTAAGTCTTAGTATAATGTCTGGCAGAGAGTAGATTTGCAGAATTAATTAATTCTCTTATCCTTGCATTCTCCAAGATGCTAATTTATATTTTAGAAATATGTTATAATTTCACAGTTTTATGTATTGGTGTTTGCTGTGCTTTATTTGACTTCCTATTGGATGATAAGTTTTATAAGGGCAGGAGTATATGTATTGTATTCACTGGTGTAGTTCTAGCCTGGCACGCTTAGAAAAAAAATAATTTGCCACCCTTCCAGTGGGAACTTCAGGGACAAGTAAGTTCAAGGTGTAAATGAGGTAGTTAGCTAGACTTAAATTCACTTAAAAAAATTAACCCAATCTTGCCCTTCTAAGCAGAAATATTCTGAGATATATTGTGGAGGGGTTAGGGACAACCATGTCAAAACTGGCAAAATGGCAGCGTGATGGAGTCTCTCCAGATCAGATTCACTGAGCTGGCAACAGTGGTCAGTTTACAAGAAAGTGGACCATGTTCTTTCTTCATAGCTTCCTTCACTCTGGTGTATTTTCCTCAAATATGTAGACTGAAAATAAACACATTTTTAAAGGAACACAGAGTGCCAGGCTGATCTTCTTCCATATTCATACTTGGTACCTCAAAGCTTTCAAGGGGAATTATTCCTTGTCCTCTGAATGTTTTTCTCATCCCCTCTCCTTTTGTCAGCTAGCTTCCTCAGTTTCCAGGTTTCAGGACAAATGCCATTTCCTCTGAGAAGCCTTGCTTGTCTCCAAGACTAGTTCAGATCTGCCTTTTTACATGCTCTCTTAGCACAGTGATTTCTCCAGGATACCTTTCAACCATCCTGTAATTAAATAACCACGAGGAAATTCAGCTTTGTCATCCCCATGGAAGTATGTAAGGTCTGTAGGACAAGGGCCATGTCTCTCTTGGTCATCTCCCTGTCTCTGATGCTTGGCTAGTCTTTGAAACATAGAATGTACGACAATTAAGAGAGGTGGAAAATTATTGTTCAGATAAGCATAATTTTAACTAAGATCATAGGAAAGATCCAGTCCCAGCTGCTTTTCTAAAGAGTCTTAATTCTGAGAAACAAACTGAGGGTTTTGGAGGGGAGGGTCATGGGGCATTGGGTGAGCCTGGTGGTGAGATTATGGAGGGCACGTATTGCATGGAGTGCTGGGTGTGGTGCATAAACAATGAATTTTGGAATATTGAAAAAAATAAAATTGAATAAAATTTTAAAAAATATATAAATTGAATCAAGTAATACAGAAATAAAGTACCTATAAATGGGAAGAAAACAAGTTAAAGCTCTGGCTGCTGATGGGACTTCTAGTTACACTAAAAATAACACCTAGTATCTTATTAATACCCTGTCATGCAGATATGATCAAGTTAACTTACCTCACAGAAATAATGAAAATCTGTCATATATCAGCTTCTGCTTCAAGTTATACTCTGATGCCAACTATGTGTCTCTTTTTAAAGATTGTAATACTTTATTTTTGATATTGGTTCAGCATGAAGTTATAGCAAACTACAGAATTCTGCTACAATTACCAAACACTGCATAATTTCTGTCTAATTATACAGAACTAATGTGCAGCCTCTCTGTATTAATAATAAAGCAATTAACCTAAAATACCAAATTGGTGTGAGTTCCTTGACTATTTTCTCATTACCACAGTCTGTTCCTAGTTTTGAACAATTGTATATTGTACTTTATAAATGTTAGCTCCAGATAAAGTTTATTTTTACATCTATCACAATAGCCTTAACACTCATCACCTCCAATTTTCTCACCTTTCCCTTTCCCCAAATTTGTATGTATGAAAAAGGTGATGTCTGCAGTAGGAGTTCATTATAAATCAGATGCATTTATGGACAATTAGAAATGTTAAGAGACATAATATTATATTATCATAACCTTCTGCATTTATTTTTCTCCTTTTTTTTTTTAATACCAATAGATCTTGTAGGAGACACTTCCATTGTGTCTGACACTTCTGATGTTATGGTGTCAATGTAAGTATGTGTGAAAACCATTACCTTGTCAATTCTGTGATGTCAATGGCAACTTGATGTCAATGAAAATGTATAAGGTTCTTCCATTATCATTGTAACAGCTTCTGTAGTCTTTTCAATATATCAAAAGACACTAGCTTGTAAGAAAGACTAACTACCCAAAATTGCTCCCTGCATTTCTTAAAATTAAAGCTGGGGCATTGCATTATGATTTCTCTTTACACCCAGCAGTAGAAAAAATATGTAGAATCACAAATAAATAAAATAATAAGCAGTTATTTTTGTTTTGTGTTTAGGAACGTAAAATGACTTACTGTTTTGAATTTTTAGAATTCAAGTGGCTGGCACACATAACAGGGAAAATTCTTATTTATAAGTGGAAATAATGAAGAGAACTTCAGCTGTAGACAATGATATGTTGAAAATACACTAGGAAACACTCAAAAAAGTAGGAAGGTCCCGGGAAGCAATTACCTTACCTAAAATTATGCCCATCAAAAGCAGCAATGTCCCTGTTGTGATATTGAACTGTTCCATGTAGTGATTTCTTAGGCAGAGAGTAATCATGGCATATCACTAATCTTAGGTAAATAACAGTTAGGTCCTTGTGTAATAAAATAAGTATGGATTGCATTATGCTTTCACATCATTTATGTTTTCTTTTTCCCATATGTGTGGTGTGGTTTAGCAAGGCTCACTCACTTTTTAAATGACTTTTTAAGCATAAATTTTGCCCTAATTTGCTTTGGCAGCTGTTGAGTACTTCTAAAAGTACTTGAGTGGGGTACTTTTGCCATGCAAAATGCACACACACGTGTAAATAGTGGCATTGTTTGCTTTAGGTTCTAATCACTGGAGATGATAGGATTTGTGAACTTATAAAACATTAGGAATTTGTATAATTATTTTTAACAGTTTGCCTGTTGGTTTGGCACATAAAGTTCTTAGAATGAGAAGACATTTTTAAAAATTTGGGAATATATACCCTGTGCATGTGTGGTCCTACCTTCAAAAACCTGACATTGTGGGGGCACCTGGGTGGCTCAGTGGGTTAAAGCCTCTGCCTTCGGCTCAGGTCATGATCTCAGAGTCCTGGGATTGAGCCCCACATCGGACTCTCTGCTCAGCAGGGAGCCTGCTTCCTCCTCTCTCTCTGCCTGCCTCTCTGCCTACTTGTAATCTCTGTCTGTCAAATAAATAAATAAAATCTTAAAAAAAAATTAAAAAACAAAACAAAACACAAAAACCTGACATTGTGAAGGGGCACAGAAATAAGTGTACAAGTAGGTTACAGTTCCAAGACGAACTTTTTTTTTTTTTAAGTGCTCCATCCTGAAGTCTTGAGAGACTTTGCAAAGACACCTATGTCATTTGAACTGTCTTAATGTAAGTATAAGGTTTTCTAGGTAAATTGTGTGTCCAGTGTGATTATTGACAGAGAAATGAGTTGATACATAATAAAAATTCTATCATAATCATGTAAATGATGTGTATTTGTGTATGTATGTACATAATCATGTAGCCATGTTATAATTTGATACATAGCCATAAAAAGTACTTTTTTGGCAGTTTTATTCTTTTATTTGGTCATCAGCAGTTAGTTCTTATCTACGTTAATTGTAGGTTTTTTTTTAAAGTGGTGACAGGTATATAGGTAACTGCCATGTAGAGCTTCATGCTTCTTAAGTTTTCTGGACAACCATACATGGATATGGTATGGAACATTCCTTATTCCTTTGGTGGAGAAAGCTTTGTTAAGCTTGGTGGCAATGTGCACAGCCAGAATTCCCATCTCCTTCGTGGCAAATTTCTGGATTTCTCTGAGTGCCCAATGAGCACACTTCTTGAAACCCACTTCATGGATGAGCTTGCAAATGTTGATGGTATATTTTCTGGTCACTAGCTCGTTGATGGCAGAACAGTTCTTCTTCTCACCACCCTTCTTTGTAGGCACCATTCTGCTGGGTCTTAGTTTTAAAAGCACATCTTTAAATAATAAAATCTTTAAAAAAAATTAAAAAAATTTTAAAAAAAGCACATCTTGTTTTTAATTTGGGATTCAAAATATGTTCTATCTGTATTATCTGGGTCTAAATTTAGCATTTCCCCCTAATCCTTTACTGAGTATTTTAGGGGAGGGGGCGCTTCAGCATTTGCAAAGAGTCAGAAAATGATTAAAGCTTTTGGACTTCAAATGAATTCACTTGCTATTTTGAGCAATTTGATGAAAATTTGAGAGGAAATTTAGTTTTTGAATTAGAAAGACTTTATTTATTTTAAAGATTTTATTTATTTATTTGAGAGCGAGATAGAGACAGAGCCCATGTACAAGCCAAGGAAGGGGCAAAGGGAGAGGGAGAAACAGACTTCCCACTGAGCAGGGAGCCTGACATGGGGCTTGATCCCAGGATCCTGGGATCATGAGCTGAGCTAAAAGCAGATGCTTAACTGACTTGATAAGACTTTTAAAAATTATTTATGGATTTCAATGAATGTATTGAAATATATAATGTGTATATTCCATGATTTCCCATTTGTAAAATAATCAAGAGTTGGCCACATGTTATTTTTTTAAGATTTCTTTCTTTCTTTTAGAGAGAGGAAGGGGCAAGGGGCACAGGAAGAGGGGAGAGAGCATCTCAGGCAGGCTCCCCACTTAGCACAGAGCCCAATGTGGGGCTGAATCTGATAACCCTGAGACCATGACCTGAGCCAAAATCAAGAGTCAGACACTCAACTGACTGAGCCACCAAGGCACCCCAAGAGCTGACTACATTTTAAAACAGATTCGTGTGTGTGTGTGTGTGTGTGTGTGTGTGTGGTGTTGCAGATTATGGAAATTTTCCTGAAAATGCCATTTTCTATCTTATGGTATGAACTAAAAGAAGATACCATAAAAATGAAACCATCAAGCTTAATAGTCCCTTTCTTTCTTTCTTTTTTTTTTTTTTTTAAGATTTTATTTATTTATCTGACAGACAGAGATCACAAGTAGGCAGAGAGGTGGGGGGGAAGCAGGATCCCCGCTGAGCAGAGAGCCCAATGCGGGGCTTGATCCCAGGACCCTAGGAACATGACCTGAGGCGAAGGCAGAGGCTTTAACCCACTGAGCCACCCTGGCACCCTGCTTAATAGTCCCTTTCAGAGTTGGAAGCCCTAATAGATGAACTCTGATGGATATATAATGTACTTCTTTATTTTCACCCATACACAAGTTTGGGGAGGTGGGAAGAGGGGATGAGAACAAGAGAGTGAGAGAGAAAGGGTGAGAATGTAGTTTGTATGTATCTATCATCTATCTAGAGATGGAAGAAAAAAAAAAAACAGTTAATAGAAGGGACAGAGGAGAGCAAGAAACTGTTGCTGCCTGGAGGAAATAATAAATATTAGGCTGAAAAGTTCTGCTCTCAACCATGAGATTTGGCATTTCTCCAACCCGAGAAGACCCTTTTAAGAAAACATGCTCTCTTCGTCACAGTATTCTATTTTCCCATTTGTGAGAGTGAAAAGAGAAGGCACCACTAAGAAAGATGTTCTCCAAACTTATTTTAACCGTTTTCCAATTCTGAATCAGGTACATCCTTACACAGCATGAATCACATGCCAGCAGCATACTTCATACCCCAAATCTAGACATTGTAGGAAATTCAGAATGTATTTTCATTCTAAAGACAATAGTGACATTGAAAAGAAACCAGAGCTGCTTACCTCAAAATGTGAATCAAACTGCAGGGAGGTGGTGGTTAAAAATATTCCCCAAGCCTGGCTTGATTTTCTTTAGGGTGGATGATTGTCATTCTTCCCCAGCATGAGCAGTTTAGGTAAAGCTGGGTACCTTTTCTTGCATTAACTCATTGTATGCTCTCCTAATCTTTCTGTTTTATCGTTGTCAAAAGCCAGAGAAAGCGAAAGACAACACAACTAAAAGTTGCCTTCCTCAGCTAAGGCAAGTATTACCCCTGAGGTCAAGGACTATCTGAATCAATAGCCACCATTCTATATATTTGAATTTAAATGATGAGTCAGTTCACATAATCCAAATTCTTGTCAGCCGCAAAAGAACTCTTTAAAAATACCTTGCTGTCATCCATTTCTTAAAACTGATTAGCAGCAAATTACTAGGGACCATTCTATCAATGCATCACTATATCTTGATGCACTAGTGATGTGGGCAGGGTGGTGTTTTTTCTTCATATTTAGCTGCTTATCAAGTACTTTTTGATACATACATATTTATTTTCAAGCACCATTTAGAAAATATTAACTAGAGTTGCTGCGTCCACAGAAATTTTAAGCCACTTATTTTGTTTCCAATTAACAAATGTATTTCAGAGGCGGTGAAAGCTGATTAAAAAACCTGCCACACAGCCACTTTATAATACAAAATAATTTATCTCAAATGAAATTCAAAATTTAAAAACAGACTCTTTGCCAAGCATAGAACAGTTAATAAGACCTTGATTTTTTTTTCTTTTTTAAAAAAGCATTTGCTTAAACTTTGACACACTTAGCACACTAAATTCCAACTTGAAAATAATTTTATATAATACTGAGTAATTTCATTGAGCTGAATGTATCTATTCATTATTTCTCAACATTTATCAAGAATTGATAGTAACTCAGGGACTATTTTATGTTATTTTATTCAGGTTTCACAGAAATCCTATGAAGTAGGTTGCTGTTCTCTCCATTCTACGGATGAGAAGACTGATGTGACATTGAGTAACTTGTCCTAACATCTGCCTGGCTATTGAAAGCTATAATTGGGATTCACACCCAGTTCTGTATAATTATGCAGCCAGTGATGTTCAACCATGCCATTCTTTTATTTTTTTTTAAGATTTTATTTATTTATTTGACAGACAGAGATCACAAGTAGGCAGAAGAGGCAGGCAGAGAGAGGGGGAAGCAGTCTCCCTGCCAAGCAGAGAGCCCGATGTGGGACTCGATCCCAAGACCCTGAGATCATGACCTGAGCGGAAGGCAGAGGCTTAACCCACTGAGCCACCCAGGTGCCCTGCCATTCTTTCTTAAAATAGAAAAAATATAGAATCAAAGAATACTCCTTAAGGTGTTATATGTAAGTGTGATTCATCCCAGGTTGCATTAGGTGTTTTGTTTTGTTTTTTAATTTTTAATGTAAGCAAAATAGTAAAAATGTGGGAATCTAAGAGATGTGGAAAATAGAAAGTAGAGAAGGAGGTCAGTTAGTAGCATAAGTGAAATTACATTTTTACGAGTATAGAGGATACTCTTGGTCCTTGTTTCTCAAAGTGTGGTCCACGACTTTTAGCTTAGAAATGCAGAATCCCATCCCACCCAGGGCCACCCAATGAGAATCTGCATTCTAACCAGATCCTCAGGTGATTCATCACATTAAATTTTCAGTAGCACAGGTCTAGTCACTGATTTGACCGGATGGAAACTGAGTTGATATTTTCACTCACTTTGGAGAGCTTGCATTGACCTGCAGTGCTGTCTGTAAACCTGGGTTCAGGACTCTAATGAAGAGGGAGATTGCTCAAGAGGGGTTACCATGGGATTTGGAATGGCTAAGCCACCAGCAATCTTTCTGGCCTGACTCAGGGGAAATCATATCAAAATAGTAGAGACTTGGCAAGCTGCCAGCATTATCACACTAGCTTCTTTTTCGTTTTCTCTCCAGACCTGTGTCTTATGTCCATATATGTTTTCACTTCAGCTCCAGTTTGGGCATGAAGGAAACACAGTTGGATAATGTCAAAAGAGTACATGTGGAAAGATAAATAATCGGTGAGGGAAATTTTTTAAAATAAGCACCCTTGGTGAAGCAGTAAACAAGTATTTGAGAGAGGGAGAGAAAAGGAAAATGCATGGGTGAAAATTTTGAAGGAGTTACTTAAGACCTCTCAGAATTAATATGTTTGGAATCTAAATTTAATACCTAGTTTGTCACTCAAGCCATGGGGTTATTTTTTTCTGAGCATATAATTTTCATATCATCAAGAGAAAGAGAATCTTGGCTAGATGTAAACCTTTACTAGTAAAAGATTTCTAAAGTATTAATAACTTTTATTGAATTAAAAGGGTGTAACATTAAATTATAACCTTAACTGTCATAATAATATGGCATAATAGCATAATTATGATTAAATTATTATCACTATTACATCTGTCACAGATGAATCTCCTAGATAGATGAAAAAAATCTCACTTGTTCATTATTTTACCTTCCCAGCAAGTGTCCTCCTGTCATGTCACAAATTCATATAATGTCCTTGAGAGCTGGATTTTCTGTTAGAAATTCAGAGTTAACACTGAAGTATGTGAAACCCACAGATGGCAGAGTGAAATTCCTACTGAATATACATTTGATGAAATTATGTGTCTCATTTATTCTAGCCACAAAAGAAATATTTCGTCCTTATGAACTGTGCTGCAGTTAAACTTGTTTTGGTGATAGTATGTGAATAGGAGGAACTGGGTTAAAAACTTTAAAGCTCAGGGAAGTCTTGTCTTTTTTACTCTGGGAACAGAGATTCTACTGCCCCTTGAAGCACACTGCTTTTGATGGGTGCCATCTCTTTTCCTTTTTCCTTTTAAGTTTAAAGAATACATGTTGTGATCAGGTATATGCCAAGGTTATCATTAATGATTTAAAGAAAGAAAAGAAGAGAGAGCTTACAGTTTTATAGCATATACACAGCAAAACTGGCCTCTATATGTATTATCCTCTATATAATCTTTATAATAGGCTTCTGAGCTGTGTATTAATAGGACTTGCAGATAGGGTAGCCAGAGTAGTTAAATGATTTGCTCAAGGTAACGTAGTTAGTAAGTGGCAGAGCTAGGTAAGACTTAACTAGATGTATGTTTAGACTATTTTTAATTTATGCATTCATAGAATATTTATGGAACGCCTGTTATGTTCCAAGTATTGTACTACATACTGGCATACAATAACAAGTAAAGGGAAACACTATCTGTCATTTCTTTTTTTTTTTTTTTTTAAGATTTTATTTATTTATTTGACAGAGATCACAAATAGGCAGAGAGGTAGGCAGGCAGAGAGAGAGAGAGAGAGAGGGGGGAAGCAGGCTCCCCGATGAGCAGAGAGCCCAATGCGGGGCTTGATCCCATGACCCTGGGATCATGACCCGAGCTAAAGGCAGAGGCTTTAACCCACTGAGCCACCCAGGTGCCCCTATCTGTCATTTCTTGAAGCTTACAGTCTAATGGCAGGGAAGGAGGGCACACAGGGGCAGACAGTCAATTAAGCGTGGAAAACTGAGTAAGTGCTCTAAAGGAGGGTTCAGGGCAGAGGATCTCCATGTACTGAGGGTCCTCAATATCTACCCACAAAGTAAGTCCTACAGCTGGGGTTCGAAAGAAGAAAAAGGAGATAATTCCATGAGACAGAAGATATGTTCAAAGGGATGTGATAACTGGGGTGGGGTAATATTTTGAAATAATAGGGGCAGCATATATCAAAACCTCAGTGTAGTAGTAAGTTTGGTGTTTTTCAGATTAATATATGGTCAGTGCAGCTGAAGCATGGATGCTTCAAGGGAACGGGTAGAGTTGCAAGTGTTGAGAGGTAAGGACTTGACTATATGCATGGCCTTTCAATACCCTGTGAAAGATTTGAGTGTAAGGTAATGGGAAGCCCTTGGAGAGCTCTATATGTGTTTTAGGAGTTGGGTGAAAATGGCAAAATGCACATTTTGAAAACTCACCAGAGCTGACATTGGGCAAACAGATTAAAAGGGAAATAGGCTGTGGTAGAGATCAAGAAAAGTGAGATTGGAGATAGAGCTGAACTACGAGCTCTAGATGCCCACAACTCTTTCTATATATTTATTTAAATTTACTGCTAGAATTCTAAATAATATATATATCAATATAATCAATAATACACAAATCAATATAAATTGATATATCAATTTCAGATATTAATTTCCTGTTATATTTGTGAACATTTTATACTTCTCATTTTATTTCCCACAATTTCCACATTTATATTTTTACTTACTATTATTATTATTATCATTATTGAGTATAGTTGACATGCAACTATATTGATTTGACAAGTTTATATATTATGAACTACTCAGTACAAGTATAGCTACCATCTGTCACCATATGATGTTATTACACCATTGACTCTATTCTTTATGCTGTGCCTTTCATTCCATAACTGGAAACCTGTATATCCCATTCCTCTTCACCCTTTTTGTCCATTCTCCCACTCCTCTCCTCCGGCCACCATCAGTTTGTTCTATATATTTAAAGGTCTGGTTTTGCTTTTTGTTTGTTCATTCGTTGGTTTCAGTTTTGTTTTTTTGTTTGTTTGTTTGTTTAGATTCCACATATAAGTGAAATCATATGGCATTTGTCTTTCTCAATCTGCCTTATTTTGCTTACTATAGTACCCTCTAGGTTCACCCATGTTGTCTCAAATGGCATGATCTCATCTTTTTATGGCTATGTGTGTGGAGTTATTGTATCATATGGTAGTTCTGTTTTAAATTTTTTGAGGAAACTGCATACTGTTTTTCACAGTAGCTACACCAGTTTACATTCCCACCAACAGTCTATGAGCATTCCTTTTTCTCAATGTCATCACCGACAATTGTCATATTGTGTACTTTTGATTTTAGCCATTCTGACAGTTATAAGGTGATATCTTATTGTGGTTTTGATTTACATTTGCCTGGTTATAAGTGATGCTGAACAACTTTTCACGTATCTGTTAGCCATCTGTATATCTTCTTTGGAGAAATGTCTATTTAGGTACTCTGCACATTTTTAAAATCAGATTGGGGTGTGTGTGTGTGTGTGTGTGTGTGTGTGTGTGTGTTGATTATGTAAGTTCTTTATATACTTTAGATATTAACCTCTTATCAGATATATCATTTGCAAGTATTTTCTCCCATTCAGTTGGTGTCCTTTTTGAATTTTTATGTTTTCCTTTGCTACATAAAAGCTTTTTATTTGATGTACTCTCAATAGTTTGTTTTTGCTTTTCTTGCCCTTACTATAGGAGACATATCTATTGCTGATATCAGGGAAATTACTGTCTATACTCTCTTTTGGGTTTTTAATGGTTTCAGGTCTCACTTTTAGGTCTTTAATCCATTTTGAATTTATTCTTGTGTACAGCATTAGTATGTGGTCCAGTTTTCTTCCTTTACATGATATTGTCCAGTTTTCTCAATACCATTTATTGAAGGGACTATCTTTTGTCCATTGGATATTCTTGCCGCATTTGTCATAGTTTAATTAACCATATAATTGTGTTTTTTTCCTGCACTCTGTATTCTGTTCTACTGATCTATATATCTGTTTTTGTGCCAGCACCATACTGTTTTGATTACCACAGCTTTGTAACTTTGTAATATATCTTGAAATATGGAATCGTGATACCTCCAGTTTTTTTTTTTTTTTCTTCTTCTTCTCAAGATTCCTTTGACTATTTGGGGTCTTTTGTGGTTCCATACAAATTTTAGTATTATTCATTCTAGTTTTGTGAAAAATGCTGTTGGTATCTTGGTAGGGATTTCATTGAATCTGTAGACTGTTTTGGGTAATATGGATATTTTAACAATATTAATTCTTTCAGTCCATGAGCATGGAATTTCATTGTGCTATCTTTAATTTCTTTCATCAGTGTTTTACAGTTTTCACCTCTTTAGTATTCCTAGGTATTTTATTTTTTTTGGTGCAGTTGTAAGTGGTATTGTTTTCTTAATTTCTCTTTCTGTTACTTCATTTTTAGGGTATAGAAACACTGTGTATTTCTGGGTATTAATTTTGTATCCTACAACTTTACTGAATTTATTTATTACTTCTAGTAGTTTGGTGGAGTCTTTAGGATTTTCTATGTATTGTATCATGTCTTTTGCACATTTTGGCAGTTTAACCTCTCCTTTAACAAAATGGATGCCTCTTCTTTTTCTTGTCTGATTGCTGTGGTTAGGGCTTCCATTATGATGTTGAATAAAATCAGTGAGAATGAACATTTTTGTCTTGTTCCTGATCTTAGAGGAAAAGTTTTTCCACCATTGAGTATATTAGCTGTCAGTTTTTCATATATGACCTTTGTTATGTTTGCGATATGTTCCCTCTAAATCCACTTTTCCAAGAGTTTCTTCATAAATGGATGTTGAATTTTGTCACATGCTTTTTTTTGCATCTATTGAAATGATTGTATGATTTTTATGCTTTATTTTGATGATGTGGTTGGTATATCAGGTAGATTGATTTGTCAGTGTCGAACCATCCTTGCATCCGTGGAGTAAATCCCACTTGATCATGGTGAATGATCATTTTAATGTATTGTTGTATGCAGTTTGCTAACAGTTTTTGACTTTTGCATCTGTCTTTATCAGGGACATTGGCTTGTAGTTTTCTGTTTTTGTGATACGTTTGGTTTTGGTGTCAGGGTAATGCTAATCTCATAGAATGTATTTGGAAGCTTTTCTTCCTCTTCTATTTTTTGAAGTAGTTTGAGAAGAATAGGTACTGACTGTCTTTATTTTTTTTTAAGATTTTATTAATTTATTTGACAGACAGAGATCACAAAGTAGGCAGAGAGGCAGGCAGAGAGAGGGGAAGGGAAGCAGGCTCCCTGCTGAGCAGAGAGCCAGACGTGGGGCTCAATCCCAGGATCCTGAGATCATGACCTGATCCTAAGGCAGAGGGTTTAACACACTGAGCCACCCACGCGCCCCTAACTCTCTTTAAATGTTTGGTAGAATTCACCTATGAATCCATCTGATCCTAGTTTTTTATTTTTTTTATTTTTTTAGTTTTCTAATTACTGATTATTGACTTGATATTGTTACCAGTAATTGGTGTGTTCAGATTTCCTTTTTTTCCCCCTGATTCAGTTTTGGAAAATTTTATGTTTCTAGAAATTTACCCATTTCCTCAGGTTATCCAATTTGTTGGCATATAATTTTTTGTTCTATTCTCTTATAATCCTTTATGTGGTATCACTTGTTACTTCTCCTCTCTCGTTTCTGATTTTATTTAATTGGGTTCTTTCTCTTTTTTTCTTGATGAGTTTGGCCAAGGATTTACTTTTATCTTTTCAAAAACTAGCTCTTGATTTCATTGTTTTTTTTTTTCTACTGCTTTTTAAGCTTCCATGTCATTTATTTCTTTTCTAATCTTTGTTATTACCTTCCTTATACTCACTTGGCCTTCATATTTTTCTCTTTTAGTTCGTTTAGAATATAAGATTTGATTTTTATTTGAGCTTTTTCTTGTTTCTTGAGATAGACCTGTAGCACTATATATTTAACTCTTAGAACTATTTTCACTGTGTCCCAAACATTTTGGACCATTATGTTTCATTTTCATTTGTCTCCATGTATTTTTTTTTATTTCTTCTTTGATTGCTTTGTTGACCCATTGGTTGTTTATATCATATTCTTTAGCCTCCACCTGTTAGTGTTTCTTCCAGTTTTTTTTTTTTTTGCTTGTACTTTATTTCTAGTTCCATATTGTTGTGATCAGAAAAGATGCCTGCTATCACTTGAGTATTATTAAATTCATTGAGGCATATTTTGGGGCCCAACATGTGACCTATCCTGGAGAATGTTCTGTATGCACTTGAGAAGAATGTGTATTCTGTTGTTTGTGGATGGAATCTTCTGTATATATCTCTTATAAGTCCATCTGGTCTAATGTGTCATTCACAGATACTATTTCCTTGTTGATTTTCTGCCTGGATGTTCTATCCATTCATGTAAGTGGAGTGTTAAGGTCTTGTACTATTATTGTATTACCATCAATTTCTCTTACATCTGTTAATATTTGCTTTATATACTTATGTGCTCCAGAGTTGGGTGCACAGATATTTATATCCCCTTGTTAAATTAATCCCTTTATCATTATGTAATGCCCTTCTTTGTCTTGTTACAGTGTTTGTTTTAAAGCCTGTCTTGTCTTATATAAATAGTGCTTTCCTTGCTTTTTTTCTTCAATTTATATAGTAAATTCTTTTTTATCCCTTCACTTTCTTTTTTTTAAAAGATTTTATTTATTTATTTGACAGAGAGAGATATCACAAGTAGAGAGGGAGGCAGAGAGAGAGAGAAGCAGGCTCCCTGCTGAGCAGAAAGCCTGATACAGGGTTGGATCCCAGGACCCTGAGATCATGACCTAAGCAGAGGGCAGAGGCTTAACCCACTGAGCCACGCAGGTGCCCCATCCCTTCATTTTCATTCTGTATGTGTCTTTTCTTTTCTTTTTTTTTTTCAATTAAGTAATCTCCATACCCAACGTGTGGCTCAAACTCATGACCCCAAGATCAAGAGTTGCATGTTCTACCTTTCTACCTACAGAGCCAGCCAGGTGCCCCATCAGTTTATATGTGTCTTTAGGTCTGATGTGGGTCTGTTGTAGCCAGCATATAGATGGGTATTGTTTTTTTTTTATCCATTCCACCACCCTAGGTCTTTTGATTGGAGCATTTAGACCATTTGCATTTAAACTAATTATTGATAGGTATGTACTTATTGCCGTTTTGTTATTTGCTTTTTGGTTGTTGGTGTTGTTGTTTAGTTCTTATCTACTCTCTCTTTCTTTTTTTACTTCTTGCTCTCTTTTTCTGTGACTGATGTGTTTCTGTAGTGTTATGTCTGGCATTCTTTATTTTTTTGTATGTACCTAGTAAGATTTTGAGTTTGTAGTTACCATGAGGTTTATATATATATATAATCCTAAATAAATAGTAGTTTATATTAATCTATTAGTCGTATAAGTTAAAACACATTCCAAAAAAAGATAGGAAAAGAAAAAAGAATTTTCTTTTTCACTTTCTCTTTTTTTTTCTTTTTTCTCCCCCCTCCACATTTTATGTATATTCGAACATATTTTACATCTTTTTATTCATAATTTTCTTAGGCTTACTTATGGCCATTTCTTTCCCACTTAAAGAAGTCCATGCAACATTCCTTATAAGGTTGGCTTAGTGATAATCAACTCCTTTATCTTTTGTCTGGGAAACTCTATCTTTCCTCCAAATCTGAATTTGAACATTCCCAAGTATTCTTGCCATAGTTACTTATTTATTTTTCTGTCAGCCCTTTGAATATATCATGCCACTCTCTTCTGGCCTGTAAAGTTTCTGCTCACAATCAGCTTATAGTCTTACAGGTTTTTCCTTGTAGGTAACTTTTTGTTTTCTTGCTGATGCTTTTAAAGTTCTTTCTTTATCCATAACATTTGACATTTTAATTATGTGTCATGATGTGGACCTCCTTGGGTTCATCTTGTTTGGAACTCTGTTTCTTGGGCCTGGATGTCTATTTCCTTCCCTAGGTCAGGGAAGTTTGAGCGATTTTTGCTTCAGATATGTTTTCTTCACCTTCTCTCTTCTTCTGGGAACCCTATAATGCAAATGTTTTTTAAGTTGTGTTATCCAGCAGATCCCTTAACCAGTCTCATTTTATACATTTATTTTTATTCTTCCTCTTTTTGCTGTTTAGTTTGGGTGCTTTCCATTACCCTGTCTTCCAGATCACCAATATATTCTTCTGCATCTGCTAATCTACTGTTGATTCCCTTTAGTGTGTTTTTCATTTCAGTTATTGTATTCTTCAACTCTGGTTGGTTCTTTTTAATATTTTCTCTCTTTATGGAAGTTTATACTGAGTTCTTCCACTCTTCTCTGAAGCCTGATGTGTATTTTTACAGGACATTACTTTAAAATCTTTTCCAGACATATTATTTATACCTGTGGGTGCACGATGTGGAGGAGAGGCAGAGGGAGAGGGAGAAAGAGAATCTCAAGTAGACTCCCACTGAGTGCAGACCTGGATATGGGGCTCAATCTCATGACCCTGAGATCATGACTTGAGCCAAAAGCAAGAGTTGGAGACTTCACTGACTGAGCCACCCAGGCACCCCCATTGGGAGGTTTTTGATTGCCCACTCTATCTCCTTATGGGTAAGAGTAAGACTGTCTGTTCAGATTCTCTTTTTCCTATTGATTGTATTAGGAGACTGTTTCTAGAATTTTATCCTTTTCTTTTAGGTTGTCCAACTTGTTGGTGTGTATTTGTTTACAGTAGTCTCTGATGATCCTTTGTATTTCTCTGGTATCAGTTATAACTTTTGTTTTATTTCCAATTTTATTTATTTGAATTCTCTCTCTCTCTCTCTCTTTCTCTTTGTGAGTCTAGCTTGAAGTTTGTCAATTTTGTTTATCTTTTTTTTTTAAGATTTTATTTATTCATTTGACAGACAGAGATCACTAGTAGGCAGAGAGGCAGGCAGAGAGAGGGGGAAGCATTCTCCCTGCTGAGCAGAGAGCCCGATGTGGGGCTCCATCCCAGGACCCTGGGATCATTACCTGAGCCGAAGGCAGAGGCTTTAATCCACTGATCCACCCAGGCACCCCAATTTTGTTTATCTTTTTAAAGGTATTTTTTTTAATTTTGTTGTCACTTTCATTTATTTCTCTTCTGATCTTTATTTTTTTTCTGCCTTCTACTAATTTTGGGCTTCATTTTTTCTGTGTTTAGCTTCTTTAGGTTTAAAGTTAGTTTGTTTATTTGAAATTTTTCTTGTTCCTTGTAGTAGACATGTATCTCTATGTACTCCACTCTTAGAACTGCTTTTGCTGCTTCCCATAGGTATTATGATATTGTATTTCCATTTCTTTTTTGTTTTTTAAAGATTTTTATTTATTTATTTGACAGCGAGAGAGAGAGAACACAAGTAGGGGGAACAGCAGGCAGAGGGAGAAACAGGCTCTCCACTGAGCAGTTAGCCCGATGTGGAGCTTCATCCCAGGACTGCGGGATCATGACCTAAGCCAAAGGCAGACACTTAACAACTGAGCCATCAAAGCATCCATCCATTTCTTTTGTTTCAAAGTATTTTTTGATTTTCTTCTTGATTTTTCAGTTGAGCCATTTGTTTTTTCAGTAGCGTGCTGTTTAATTCCACATATTTGTTATTTTTCCAGTTTTTTTCTTATTATTGACTCATGTATCATTGTGGTCAGAAAATATCCTTGGCATAATTTTAGTCTCCTCAAACTTATTGAAACTTATACATGGCCTAACATGTGTCTATCTTGGAGAATGTTTTATGTGGAATTGAGAATGATGTGTATTCTATTGCTTTTGAATTCAGTGTTCTGTACCTAGTAGGTCCATCTAGTTTAAGGTGTCATTTAAGGCTGATGTTTCCTTATCAATTTCTGCCTAGATGATTTATCCATTGGTTTAAGTGGGATATTTGGGTCTCTATTATTATTGCATTGATGTTGATTTCTCTCTTTAGGTCTGTGAATATTTGCTTTATACAGTTAGGTGCTCCTATGCTAGGTGGACAAGTATTTACAAATGTTATATCCTTTTCTTGGATTGATCCCTTTATCATTATGGCCCATCTTTGTATTTTATTAAAGTCTTTGTCTTAAATTTATTTTGTCTAAGTATAGCTATACCAGCTTTTTTTCCTTTCCATTTGCTTGGATTATTTTTTTTCCCATCTTTTCACTTTCAGTCTCTGTGTATCCTTAGATCTGAAGTGAGTCATTTGTAATCGACATACAGACTGGTCTTGTTTTTTTTTTTTTTGTTTTGTTTTGTTTTTTTCTTTTATCACTTCATCTACTCTATATCTTTTGATTGAAGAATTAGTCCATTTGAATTTAAATAATTATTGATTATATTTATAGGTATGTATTTACTTCCATTTTGTTAATTTTTTTCTGGTTTTTGTAGATCCTCTCTGTTACTTTCTTCTTTTCTTGATCTCTTCTGTTGTGGATTGTTTACTTTCTTTAATGTCATATTTAAATTCCTTTCTCATTATCTTTTGTGTATTTTCTATAGGGTTTGCTTTGAAGCTACCATGAGGCTTACATAGAACAGCTTATATGTATAGTAGTCTATTTTAGGTTAATACTAATTTAAGTTTGAACACATTCTAAAAACTACATGTTCACTTTCTCCCTATGTTTTATGTTTTTAATGACTTTTTTACATTTTTTTTACATTTTTAAAGTTTTGTATAATTATCCTTTATTGTAGTAATAGTTAATTTTACTACTTTTGTATTTTTACCTTCATAGTAGCTTTATAAGTGGCTAACCCACTACCTTTACTATATATTCACCTTTTCCAGTGATATTTTTAATTTCATGTTTCCTGTTTACTAATGTGTTTTCGTTTCAGCTGAAGTATTTCTCGTAAGGCTCCTTTAGTTGTGAGATGAACTCCTTTGGCTTTGGCTTTTGGGGGGAACTCTTTATTTCTTCTTCAATTCTGAATGATAGTTTTGTCAAGTAGGGTATTCTTGTTTGGATTTTTCTTTCTTTCTAGTACATCGAGTATATCACACCACCCTCTTCTGTCCTACAAAGTTTCTGCTGAGAAATCAGCTTGTGGTGTTATGGAGATTCCTTTGTATATAACATGTTGTTTTTTCTGCCTTTAAGATTCTTTAACATTTGACATTTTAGTTATGATGTGTCTTGGTGTGGTTCTCTTTGGGCTCAACTTGTTTAGAACTCTCTGGACTTCTGGACCTGGATGTCTGTTTTTATCCTCAGGTTAGGGAGGTTTTCAGCTATGAGTTCTTCAAATCAATTTTTTGCCTCTTTCTTTTCCTTCTGTTTTCCAATAGGTCCCTTAAGATTTCTTTACTTTTTAAAATCCGTTTTTTTTGGTTGTTTTTGTTTTTGTTTTCCTGGTCTATTTGAGTACCCGTGCCCTTTCTTCTTGACTAGTGATCAATTCTTCTACTTCATCTAGTGTGCTGTTGAACTACTCTACTTATTTTTCAGTTCAGTTATGATATTCTTAATTTCTGTGACTTTTGTTTGGTGTTCTTAAATTTTATGTATTTTTATTGAATTTCTTTCTTGTTCATCCATTCTTCTCCTGAGCTTGGCGAGCATCTTTGACCATTATTTTGAACTCCCTAACAGGTAAATTACTTAACTCCCACTTTATTAAGATTTTGTTTGTTTGTTAATTGTTGTTGTTGTTGTCGTCATCAATGCTGTTTTTTCTTCTGGGGTTTTATCCTGTTCTTTCACCTGGAACCTATTCCTCTGTTTCCTTATTTTGCTTTTATCTCAGTTTGTTTCTAAGTGTTAGATGAATCAATCACCTCTCCCAGCTTTGAAGAAGTGGCCTTGTATAGGCAATGAACCTTATTATTCATCCTTGCCCTAGTTTTTGGTTGTCTTTTAAACTGTTATGATTATCTAAGCAGTCTCATTTATTCTTAATAGGTTCCAGTTCTTGAATTGGTGCCAAGCTCTATCAGTGTTGAAAGGGAGGAATCTTAGTCAGCATATAGTTTCAGGCTGACTTGAAGCTAGACTATCAGGCAGCAGCTTTCAAAGTATGCAAATCCACACAGTCCTGTGGAACTCCAGTACTGGGGTCTGCTGGCCCCCAGATGTGGTGATTTAGAAATGTCCTCTTGCAGCAATTGCAAAAATAGGACCTCCAGATGAGAGTATAAGCTTTTTTCAGGGAAAGAATAGGAAATGTCTCTTGAGGCCAAGAGAGAGCACAAAACTGGTATTTCCTGGTCTGCATTCTCTGAGTGCTCTTCCATAGCCTCTAGTAATCCTGAAGTATGCCTCTGGAGCTGAAGCTCCAGTTTGAGTAAATAGACCGTTTTCATAGGCATACTGGGAGTTTGTTTTGTCTGCTGTCTGTACTGTGCCATGGGGTTGGTAACCTTCCAATAATTATATCTCCAATTGTTTCAGGCCCTCCTGGACACCTGAGCCAGGCATTCCAAAGGCTTCCCCTACTGTGTGCACCTACTGGCTTCAGCAGTGCTTTGGGAGAGCCTAGAGTTGGGGCAGGCCTGCTGGCTGCAAGGGCCACCTAGGAGTTTATGGCCAGGGTAGGCCTGCTGGGTTCAGCATGGGCACACAAGAACAGGACAAACCTTGGGGCTTAAGTAGGACCATGGAGAGTGAAGGGTTGGTACAAATTGAGGAAGAATGAGTGAGTAGGGCAAGCCTGGCAATGCTAGCAAGGTAAAAGGAATGCAAAATGGTGCCTGCCAGCATCTCCTTCCCTAGAGGAAGTCCTAATACACACCTGCATCTCTGGCAGATGATGGAAGATAAGCTAATGGATCTCCTTCACATATGATCAAGATGCTTTTCATAGTGATTTGTGCTGTGTCCTGGGATGAATGAAATTGTATGTGAGACCTTTAAGAGCAGACTTTTCATTTCCTACAGTCTTTTGGATCTCCTGGATGTAAGCTCTGCTGGTTTTCAGAGCAAGACATTTTGGAGACTCATCTTTTCAGTGTACATCCCTAGGGTTGCGGTACCTGATGGGGGTACGAATCCTTCACTTCTCAAGGAAAAACTGTATTTGTGAGATCCCTCTCAATTGTAGTTCACCATGCTGAGAGTGTGTGTTTTTTTGGTTTGGTTTGGTTTTGTTTGGTTTTGTTATGGCAAGACCCTTTTTAACCTCTCCTATGTATTGGGATGTGGTCCTTTTATTTTTTGTTGTGGAGGAGCTCTTCAGCTAATTTCTAGGTCTTTTTCAGGGGGAATTGATCTGCATGTAGATGGCGAGTTGGTATGTCCATGGGAGAAAATGGGCTCAGGAACATCCTATGCTATTATCTTGAACTACTCCTATATTTTTTTATTTTTTTCTTCTTTCTGTGAGAGTTCTGATTTATCTATTTCCATTCTTGTATTAATTTGATCATCATGTTCTTGATTTCAAGGATCTTTTTCTTTTTCTCCTATTTTCTTTGATTTATGTATTTTGCTATTTGCACATAATATCTCCTTCTCTCTTTATGTCACAGAGAAATAAATTATAAAGATTTAATTAAAGAACTGTCTGTTTTCTTATGTCCCCTTCCTCACTTTTGGTTATTTTTACCTCTAAATCTCGTGCAAGAAGGTTTCCTCAAGTATTTTTGATCTCTGGATGTCCATTAACATTTCAGTGTTTCTGTACATGCAATGACAGCATATGTGATTTGGATCAACCTGCATATTGAGAACGTATGTAAGGATGGATATTTAAAAGTAATAAAAATTTCAACTGCAGGGAATTAGAGTCATTCTGAACATATATTGCCTCAAAATATATCAAGGAAAAATTAAAATAAAATAATTATAAGGAAAAAAATTAGTCCACAGTCATAGTAAAAAAAAAATGTGTACCTCTTTCAGTAATTAAAAGAAAAGGCAGACAAAAAAATCAGTTGTTGATTTTAAAAGATTTTCTTAGTGATATGTAGAATATGATTTCAATAACATGATTAAAAATGGACACTTTCTATATATATCATAAAAACATAAGAAAAAATAAAATAAGTTTTATATATGTTTAAATTTTATATAAATTATATATGTATATAATTGCACTCAATAGCTGCAAGATACAATCTTTGTAAGTATATGTGGAATATTTATAACACCTAACAATGTAACTGGGCCATAATTGTAGTTTCAAAAATTGAAATCATCTACAGAGTATATAATATTAGTATAATGAAATTAAACTAGAAATAACTAATAGGAAATTATTAGAAAAATCTCCTTCAAGAGATTAAGAAAGTGAAACAATAAAATACATTGAATTGAATGATAATGAATATGATGAATATAAAATTTTAGGCAATCTACTTGAAATCATTGTTAAATCAATATGTACAGCCTTAAATTTATAAGATAGAAAAGAAGAAAGAGTAAAATAAGATAAGAGCATGAAGTTCAAGAGGTTGGAAATTGCACAGCAAATTTAACATAAAGAATTTGAAGAAAAAACCAAAAGAACAGATGTTATAAAAATAGAAAATTTATAGTAGAGAGTCAGTAAACTCAAAAGATAGTTTTTTTAAACAGATAAGCTAAATTGATATCCCTCAAGAATAATGAAGAAAAAAATTGAGAGCACAAAAGTTAATATCAGGAATGACAAACATATCACACAGACAATAAAAAGATTATAGGGTTTATAAAAAGTTTTATATCCTTAAATATGAAATATTAAATAAAGTGGATAGACATCTGCTTCTGGTTAAAAGGCCAGAATTTGTCTTCTCAACTAAAATAACTAGAAACCAGAAAAAAATCTATTAAACAATAGTTTGCAGGTATTGGAAAATAATGTGAGATCATGATACCTGAGAGAAAAGAGACATATAAACTGATCCCTATACTAGAAACAGATTACTTCTTATAAGCAGGTTCCAGGTTGCAGTGCAAAGAGAGGGAGTTCAAAGTTGTCAGTGAATTGAGGTGGCAGATATTGAATTAGGGAGGTCAAAGAAACTAAAATTTATGAGACTGAGTATAGTGAGTAGAAATCTGCAGAGATTGTGATACGAAGAGAGTTCCATATGGGTTCTCTCAAGTCTTTGCCTAAGTACTGATTGGCACATGAATGCGAGAGAACTATCTGAGTCTGGGGAATATCTGTCAGAGGAAAGAGGAGAATAATTTCTTGAGTTCATTTTATTTTTTTTTAAGATTTTATTTATTTATTTGACAGACTGAGATCACAAGTAGGCAGAGAGGCAGGCAGAGAGAGGGGGAAGCAGGCTCCCTGCTGAGCAGAGAGCCCAATGCAGGGCTCAATCCCAGGACCCTGGGATCATGACCTGAGCTGAAGGCAGAGGCTTAACCCACTGAGCCACCCAGGTGCCCCTCTTGAGCTCATTTTAGATTGAGAATGGTTTTTGTCCTCACTGACCAATGTGGAAAAACTCATAAACGCTACTACATAGGGGCGCCTGGGTGGCTCAATGTGTTAAAGCCTCTGCCTTCAGCTCAGGTCATGATCTCAGGGTCCTGTGATGGAGCCCTGCATCAGGTTCTCGGCTCAGCAGGGAGCCTGCTTTCCTCTTTCTCTGTCTCTCTCTGCCTGCCTTTCTGCCTACTTGTGATCTCTGTCTGTCAAATAAATAAATAAAATCTTTTAAAAAACCCACAACTACATAGAGATTTGGTTAAATGTTGAGAGATACTGCCTTAATAATGGGGCTAAAGTAATCCTAAATAACTCATTTCTCAGATCTTGATATAATCCAACTGACTCTAAATAACTAACTGGATACCAGGAAGAAATATGATATCACTTAAAGAAATACAACAAAATCCAGAAACTAAAAAGGTAAAATTGACAATATTTGTGACCCAATAAAAAAATGACCAGGAAAAAAAAAAAAATAAGACCAGGAATGGAAAGAAGCCAGAAAATAAGATGCATAATCAAGAAGAAACAACCAATAAGAACAAATTTAGAGATTGCAGAGACAATGGAACTACTAGAAGAAGAAATTAATACAGATATTATAAATATTCTTCATTGTTCAGTAGATAGAAGAAAATATAAGCATGGTGTCATCAGAATTAGAAAATTTTAAAAAGACACAAATTAAACATCTAAATAAAAATACACTGGATATAACCAAAGTGTATAAGGAGAAAAAAAGGTCAGCAAACGTGAAAGCATACTAATTGAAACTAAGATGAAGTACAGAGAAAGAAGAGATGAACATAGCATCAGTGACCACTAGAATAATATCAAGTGATCTAGAGTCCCAAGAGGAGAGGAAAGAGTGGGAGACAAAAAAAATGTGGGAAAAAGTAATGTCCCCAAGTTTTCTAAATTTGAGGAAAATTATAAACTTACATAAATTATTTACTATTGTTTTCTGTAACAAATTAACCACAGATTGGCTTCAGATAATAACCATATATTATCTTACAGTTTTGGAGGTCAGAAGTCTGAAATCTGTCTTTCTGGGCTAAAATCAAGGTGCGGATAGGGCTGTGTTCCTTTCTAAAGAATCTAGAGGAGAACACATTTCTTGTGGTATTACATATATGTATTTATAACACAGAATATTATTACTCAGCTATTAAAAATGAAATATTGTCATTTGCAGCAACATAGATGGGTATTTGGGGTATTACATTAAGTGAAATATGTCTGACAAAAATAAATACTGTATAATCTCAGTTATATGTGAATCTTAAAAACAAAACAAAACAAAACAACAACAACAATAAGCTCATAGATTCAGAATATGATTAGTGGTTGCCAGAGGTGGGAGTTAGGGTTAGTGAAATGGGTAAAGGAAGTCAGAAAGTACAAACTTCCCATTATAAATAAGTTATGGGGAAGTAGTGTCCAGCATGGTCACTATAGTTAGCATACCGTGTTACATAGTTAACATACCGTATTACATATTTGGAAGTTGCTAAGAGTAAATCTGAAAAGTTCTTATCACAAGAAAAAAAATCTGTAACTATGTATGGTGATGGATGTTAACTGGACTTATCGTGGTTATCATTTCACAATACAAATATCAAATCAATATGTTGTTCAGCTGAAGTAATATAGTGTATGTCACTTATATCTCAAAAATAAAAGCAAAAACAAGTAATGTCTGATTCAGCAATTCCACTATTGTGTATATACCTTAAAAAAGTGAAAGTAGGGATTCAAACAAATGTTCATACCAGAATAATTCACAAAAGCCAAAAGATGGAAAGAAAGCATTTGTTAATGGATGAATGGATAAACAAATATGGTATGTGTGTACAATGGAATATTATTCAGCTTTCAAATAGGAAGAAAATTCTGACATGCTATAGCATGGATGAAACGTAAAGACATTATGTCAAAAGAATTATACCAGACATAAAAAGAAGATCAATTCAGTAAAAGAAAGTCAAATTTATTGTAACTTACTATTTATTGATTAACCAGGCATACCTAAGATGATAGTACCATGGCTAAAAGTAATTATTTTTGTCTATATCAGATAATAGTGCTTCAATCAAAGAGAATGGAACCCACTGTTCATTTGTTAAGTATATTGCAGAATTTAATATTGTAAAGGCCCAAAACTATTTTCTTTAGGTCTGCATTGGGCACTCTTATTTTGAATTAAGCATCCTTAGTACTGAGCAGTAATTTGGGGGCTATCATTTTGGGTGCATTTGTCAATAGTTCACTACCTCCTGCATTCTATTAGGTAATTTATTTGTCATCAGTTGCATTTGTAACATTTTGCAGTCAGCATAATCAATGAGTTTCATTAAGAACTTGTTTAATCCTCTTTTCAAATCATTAATAAAGTTGTTAAGTAAAACCAAGCTGAAAAAAGAACTTTTTGGCAGCCTATGAAACACCAAACCTGAGCTGAAAACAGAATTATTTACTGTTTCTCTACTCACAGAGTTTCATCCAGCATTCAATCCATTTGATGATACTTTTAGGTAGAAAAACTGAAATTAATTTTGTTATTTGCATTTTATGATGTCTTAAGGTCCCATCACATTTAATACATTTTTTTTTTTTTTCAGAGTAGGGTTCTGGAAAGTAGCAGTGCAGTAGGAGAGGGAAATGATCCATTTTAGAAAGGCTATTATGTTTCAGTGTTAACTAAATCTATTATGGAGAAACCATGAAGGATTAGAAACATCTTACACAGACACTTGACTTCCTCAGGCCAAATATCACGAGAACAATTTCATGTGAAAATAAAGACATTGTAGAGGTAGGAATAGGAAGATGGTAACAGCTGAGGAAGAGTGTCATTATTTTAAGTAGGTACTTGAGGCTTGAGCAGGACTTGAGCTGAGATCAAGAGTCGGGGTCTTAACCAACTGAACCACCCAGGCGCCCCTTAAGTAGATACTTTTTGATGGGAAGCTATTGATTCTAGGTCAGTGCTGACCAATAGAACTGTCTGTGATGATGGAAATAGTCTACAATCTGCACTGTCCAATAGAGTAGGCACTATTACTTGTGGCTTTTGAGCATTAATACCAGCTAGTGCAACTGGAAAAGTAAATTTTTCATTTTACTTAACTTTAATTAATTTAAATTTAAATAGCCACATATGGTTATTGGCTGCCATATTGGACAGTGCATTTCTAGAACTCTAAGGCAGCTACAGTGAAAACCAAAGAGGCAGAAGCAGGAACTTGATATTCAGGGATAGCTCTAATTTAGATCTTAAAATAAGGGCAGCTAGGTAAAGAGTTCTTTAGTTTTCTTCTTGTATGGTCACCAAATGAAGTAAAAGCAAACACCTTGTCCACAGTGTAATTAAGTGCAACTTCTTTGTGTCAAACACATGAGAAACTGGAACATGGTAAATGAACATCAGAGACTTGGGAGTTCTCTCCTCATGTAGTATTTTAAAATATATTCAACTCAGGGGTTTATCATGGTGTTTTTCATGTACCTACTTATATTTTAATATATTTGAAAAAAATTCACCCACTATGCTATTTTTCTAGATTGTATTCATTCTTGAGTATTTATTGAAAAATTGTTATGTAGTAGACATTAAATTGGTTGTGATTATCACTTTTAAGAGGTGGTTTTTTAATCATTTATGAGTATATTCTACTTTCTAATGATTTAAATCAGATTTTCATTTCCCTTTCTTGGCCCTCTTTCTTGTTCCTAATGCTGATACCATCTATATCTTCTTAAAAATAGCAAGTTCTTTAAGTTTTTTATTTATTAATGGATTGCAGCAGGTGTAATATATATGAATTATGAAAGACTTCATTCTACTAAAAGTTTTATGAAAAAAATTATGAAAACTGATGCAGTTGTTGTATTAGAGAATCAGTCTTTTTCTGGAAGAAATAAGCTCAGACTCAGTATTCTTAGTTATTTTTGTTTTGAGCTAGAAAAATAGAATTTACAAGACATTGATTAAGTTGGGTTTATTTCTGATTGTTTCTGCTATGTAGAGTTTATGACTTTATATTTCTATAAACATGTCCATACAGGTGTTTGTATGTTTATAAGTTGTCTTTTCTTTTGGATAAGTATTTTGAAGTAGAATTACTGAGTCATTCGTCAGTGTGTGTTTAAATTTATAAGAAACCACCAAACCGTTTTTCCAAAATAGCCATATTAATTTTCATTCCCATGAGCAATGGATGAGAGTTCCAGTTCTGCATCCATGGTGTACTTGGAGTTATCAACTTTTTATTTTAGCTAATAAATATATTCTGATACCTCACTATGGATTTAATTTGCATTTCCATGTGACTAATGATGTTGAACATCTTTCATGTCATTATACACCATCAGAATTCCTTTCATTAACTGTCCTAATCTCTTAACAATTTTTTTAAATAAGGTTGTTTTCTTATTATGAGGTAGATGAGTTCTTCATGTATTGTGGATACAAGCAAGTTATTCTTTAAATATGTTTTGCTAATATTTCCTTTCAGTCTGGTTTCTCTTTTTGTTCTCTTAATAGTGTCTTTTGAAGGGCAGAAATTTTAATTTTAAGGATGTCCAATTTATCAATTTTTTATGGATTGTGATTTTTCTCTTATCTAAAATATATTTGTCTAGGGGCACCTGGGTGGCTCAGTCATTAAACGTCTGCCTTCAGCTCAGGTCATAATTCCAGGGTCCGGGGATCGAGTCCTACATCGAACACCCTGCTCAGCGGGAAGCCTGCTTCTCTCTCTCCCACTCCAGCTTGTGTTCCCTCTCTTGCTCTGTCTCTCTGTCAAATAAATAATTAAAATCATTTTAAAAAATAAAATAAAAATAAGATAAAATATCTTCGTCTAATCCAAAATCACAAAGATATTCTCCTGTGTCTCCTTTGAAAAGTTTTGGGGTTTTACATCAAGGTCTGTGACCCTTTTTAAGTTAATTTGTAAACTTATAATATTTATATAAAACTTAAATGAACTTAAAAGAACTTATGAAGATCTAGGTTCTTTTATTTTTTAAATGTATGTTCAGGTGTTTCAGCACCATCTTTGAAAAGACTGTTCTTTCTCCTTTGAATTACCTTGACAACTTTGTTAAAAAATCAGTGACATATATGCATGTTTTTATTTATGTACTCTCTATTCTGTTCCATTTTTTGGTATACTAATACTTTACAGTTTTAGAGTAAATCTAGAAATCCAGAATATAGAAATATATATATATATATATATATATATATATATATATATAGTTGTTTTCTGTTTCCCAACTTCTTTTAAATTGAATATCTTTTTAAAAAATTTCATTTATCACTACTAATAGCTAATAAGTTATACTGTTTTTTTTTCTTTTTTAGTGTTTGTCCCAAGGGTTTAGCAGAGATTGCTTTCAAATAATAATATATTATTTCATAAATAGCTTCAGATCTGTACAACAGTATACCTCCAGTGTTTTTTCCATCTTTTGTAATATTGTTGTCACATATGTTAATATTATGTGTACTTTAAATCCTTTAGTACATTGTTAAAATTTTTGCTTTAAACAGTCAAATATCTTTTTTTTTTTTTAAAGATTTTATTTATTTATTTGACAGAGAGATCACAAGCAGGCAGAGAGGCAGGCAGAGAGAGAGGAGGAAGCAGGCTCCCCGTTGAGCAGAGAGCCTGACGCGGGGCTCGATCCCAGGACTCTGAGATCATGACCTGAGCCGAAGGCAGCGGCCTAACCCACTGAGCCGCCCAGGCGCCCCAACAGTCAAATATCTTTTAAAGGAATTAAAAATAAGAAAAATATCTTTTACATTTATCTTTATTTGTATAATTAGAAGTATCTTCATTTCTTTGTGTGGATCCATTTCCAATGTCATATAATACTTAATTCTGCCTAAAGACTTTCCTTTAATATTTCTTGCAGCACAGTTATACTGGAAATGAATTTTCTCCAGTTTTATTTGACTGGGAAAAAGTGTCCATTTTCCTTTAATTTTTGTAAAATATTTTTCCTGGTTGCAGAAGTATGAGTTGACATTTTTTTCTTTCAGTACTTTAAAGATGTCACTCCAGTTACCTCTAACTAGAATAGTAGAGCTATAGATCCTCCCTGTGTTTTTCTGGGATCTTGCATCTATGGGTTGATGTCTTTAAACATTTTTGGAGAAATATGTAGCCATAATTCTTTTCCTCTAGGACTCAAACTTCACTTAGATTAGAATATTCAGTATTTCCCCACAGTTCTTGAATTCTACCCCTCTTCTAGACCCAAACATTTTTTTTTTTTTTCTTTTCTCTCTGAGTTTTCTGGTCAAGAAAACGGTATATCTCTCCATTTATTTAGGTCCTTGATTTTTTTCATCAACATTTTGCAGTTTTTAGTGTACACAACTTATGCCACATTTATCAGATTTATCCTTAGATTATCTCATTAAATCCCTAGGTATTTAATATTTTTGATGCTTATATATATATATATATGTATATATATATATGCTCTCATTATCTTCCCTCTCCTAATTCTCTGCATCTCTCTATTTCTCTCCACCTTTTCTTATCCTTACATTTTGATAATTTTTATAGACCTATCCTTAAGTTTACAGATGGATTCCTCATCTTTGTCATATCTGCTGATGAGCCCATCAAAGGAATACTTCATCTCTGATATTATATTCTTTATTTATAGGATTTTCATTTGACTTTTCACTTATTTTCCATTTCTATGCTGGAATTCTTCCACTAGTCATTTGTGGTATCCTTTTCATTATATCCTTCAATTTATAATCATTGTTACATTAAAGTCTCTCTTTCACAATTTTTGACATCTGAGTCTGGTTCTTTTGACTGCTTTATCTCTTGACAATGATTTTCCTTTTCTGTGCCTCACAATTTTTATTGAATTCCAGACATCATGTGTATAACAGAAGATGCAGAGGGAAATAGTATTTATCCTAGGCAATAGCAATATGTATACCTTTTTTTTTGTCAGGTCTTTATTTTGGGAGGTGGAGGGCTTGAATCAGGACTGGGTTTGAGTTGCTTGTGCTCATTACATTCAGTTCACGATAGTCTCCGAATTGTGCAGCAGCAAGCTACTACTTCCTGCATTGTACATAGAGTACCATAACGGTGGTGGCATTTCTCAGTATTTGTGCTCTACCTGCAGCTTTCAGATATTTATCAGATATAAATATATATACTCTTGCTTTTCCTCTACCAGTAGATTGCTGTTGCTTGTTAATAAGTGCTCTCATCCACCCTCCAGGCTTACCCATAGGCACTTTATACCTGGACATTATGAGTGACATTCTCTTTGCATTCCTGATCCGTAGCTCACTCCTTAGTAGCCAAACCCAGCCTTGTGTCTGTGATTGGTCTTGGGCAGAAGTTTCATGCTGTCCCTTAGAATTAGAAGACTTTTGCTTGTGTCATTATAGAAGCTTAGGACCAAGATTTTTTTTTTAATTTACTCTAGAATGAGAGCATTTTATTCTGGCTCTGATTGTTCCAGAATGAGATGTTACCCCAAACTTGGCTTTTAACAATTTGTTAATGTTTAGGTGATTTATCTGTATCCATTTGTATGGTGGTTACCTCCTCCTATTCTCAGCCATGGGTAAGGCAGTTCTCTTGCCTTATCTGCCTTTGAAGAGTCTGGTCTCTCTTTGGAATTCAAGTTTCCTATATGTGGATAAATGGGACTTCTTACAGTGGGATTTTAAGTTAATGCATTCATTATAAAACTTCAACTCTCTGATGGACTAAAAAACAATTGTGATATTGTAGCTTTCTGGATGTTTTATTGTTGTTGATGTGAGAATAATATTGTTTACAGATTTCCATATCCTAAATAGAAGTAAATGCTGTATGATTTAAATAGCTGAGTTTTTAGTTGAAACTATTCAAGGTACATGAGAATTAAAGGGGATCTGATGGCAAAAGTAATAATAATAACAACAACAACAACAATAATAATTCCTGTAAACATATCTTTTAAAAATGCTTTATTCTCCATTGGTAAGTAGAAATTTACTTAGCAAATCTCTTCCTGTTTCTTCTTTATACAGGGAGTCTTAGTCTTAATGATAAATATAACCCAGCCTGTTAGTTGAAAACTTATTCTTTTTGAGGAAATGATGACTCAATGAAATCAAATTCTTTATATCTCACATCTCCCAGAGTGATATCTATGTATATGTACATGGCACGATGAAGGAAGGTACGTCTGGCTCACTGCCACCCTCTGGTGTTTTCTATAATTGATTACGGTATACTTTCCTTCAGTTGGCCCTTACCATCTTACACTGGCATGCGCTATTGTTCATAGTCCTACCATGGCCTTGAACTGTCAGATACAACTACTCTGACTCTTTCTCCCTACCTAGGCCTTTGTATGCCTGCCAGCCGCCCCCCCCCTTAGCATTATTATATTTCCCTATTTACCATTTTTTGTGAAAGAGACTGGAGTGAGGCTCAGGCCCATTAACCAACACCTCTTATTCAGCTTTGCTGGCATCACACGAAAGGGGAGGCTTTGCTATAATCATTGCTACATTCCTCTGGCTATTCCATAGGAAGAAAAGCACATTTGTTTTTTCTGCTCTGGATCACAAGACTAAACTGAGATTCCTATTTCCCTCTCTCTACCTCATCTTCATCAAGAATAATGCCAGAATTTGAGATCCTCAAAGGACATCTCCTATGTTTCATATAACTGTTCTCTATCAGTTCTCTCATTCTCCCACACATCCTGTTGATTATGTGCTTTCTTTTGAAAAGAAAACTAGCTTTTAACCCTTTCCTTTCTGTCTCGTAGCTGCCATTAGCTCAATGGATGTGTTGTTGGCAGTACCACCAGCTCTCTGTGCTTCACAGAACCCCTGGCCCATCCTAGCCCAATAAAGCCTACAGACTGGGGTGCTAGACCAGTCAAGGTTATGTCATATATTGGATTCGTGTGCAATGTTGTAGCCACAAATGCCCAGCTCTAAGGGTGCTACCTATGGGTGCCTGTCCATCATGTTATTAACCAGCTAAAGCTTGCCCAAAGCCTTTGGTGTGTTGCAGTTGCTAGATGCCACTGTGGGGCTCTGAGAGTCTTGAATTCTTACTGTGTTGGTGAAGGTTCCATGTACAAATCCTTTGAGATTATCCTCCCCAATGCATTCCATAAAACTTTCAGAAGAAATCCTGACACCAGTGGACACCAGACCGGTCCACAAGCACAGGGAGATGTGAGGGCTGACATCTGCAGGCTGTGGGTGCTGTGGTGTTGGGGTCACAAGTTCACCACACTATCGGTGGTTCTCACTATGCAGCATGGAGAAGACACAATACTTTCTAACTCTACCATTTCTGCTGGTATAAGTAATGTCTGTAAAATCCTTACCTAATAAATAATTTAGGACAGTCTTGTCTGCTTAAAAGTGTTCTTTAATTTTGTCTGTTAAAATGAGTTGTCTACAGATTGTTTCATGAATGCATTGTCAAATTATGAAAGTTAAACTGTAATCATGTTTGAAGACTATAAGTGATGGTGTATCTTGTTTCTAATAAGATAAATGCTTTTGTCTTTGCTTTATCTTATTAGGGAGTTTATGTGTCAGTGTTTAAAATGCTGTTTGGTATAATAGGTGCAACATAAATTGTACAAAAGTGGAATGCAGAAGTTAGCCATGTAGATTTGTTGGTGCATGTAATGAAACCTACAGCTTCATTGGGGCAATATAATGCTCTACTGGTTTACTCTCAAATGGCTGTTTTTAGAAGTTCGGTAAGAACAAGTTTTTTAAATTGGATTTTGTTTGGAAATGTGAAGAATATCTTAATCTTTTATCATGTTCATATGCAGAAAAATGTTTTAACTAGGGCCCACATTTTTAGGTTGAATCCAATATTCTATTTATATAACTGCTGCTTCTGGAAGAATAGTTTGAAAGAATGCCAACATTTTTAGGGGAATTGATTAAACCTGTTGCAAGAGGGTTCTCTTACAAAGGAAAAGAAATCCTGCTTAACCAAAGCAAAAGTACCTTGGTCTTCACAGTACCACTGAAGTTCACATAAAAGGTGGAGGCTTCTGGTTTTATCCCACAACTACATGGGATCTGTAGAATAATGGATTTCATACAAAGCAGTCAGTAATGGTATTTATGCTGGTCTATATTAAAACTGGTAGAAATTGAACATTAGGTAAATGAGAAGAATTTATCTTAAGATTTGTAAGCTAGTAACCAGTGCTAGGATTGGGAAACTGGTGGCTATCAGATAACTTTTTAAGTGTGAAGATAAAAAATTAAAATTAGTTTTGATCAGAATTTTTAAAAAAGAAAGAAAAGAAATTTTTTCATTATCATGTATTCTTATTTTAATGAATATGTGTGTGTGATTTTTAGAATTCAAAATTAAGAGGAGAGTAGTAATGGATACATGACAGTACAGGGAATGCATTTGGAAGGAGACTATCCCAAATATTTAGCATCAATCCTGCTAATAATTTCTAAGTATCAAACACTAATTCTTTGTATCTTATAAAGATGATTTCTTTTCATTTTTACAAAAAACTCATGAAGCACTTTGTTATTTTAGAAGTAGAATTAAGTAGTTTACCTAAGGGAAAAGTCTACCAACATTTCTACTGACACATGACAACACTGAGATTTGAAGTATGAGATTAATTTGAATAAGAATCTGTTGCTCTTAGTGGCAGAATTAAGACTAGAACCTACAATTCCAGATGCTTTCTTTGCTCTATATTGGTCAGATAGTTTGGTTCAGGTAGACCTACTCAAATTTGAATAAAGTTCATAGTCACTTTGGAAATAGACATGTGATTCAAGGTGATTTTCACAAATTAGCTCTCTGATCCCCAAAAGATAGAATAAATACTCTGTACTAAATAATGTGATAAAAGTAAGTTATACATATGGGAAATAAATTACTAGACATTATTGCTTTGACCAAATGCTTAAAATGAGTCAGCAAGAGTACTCCTATCCAAACTACTCACTTGGTTTGGGGATATATTAACAGTGAAATAACATGAAACATTTAGAAAGTAATCCTCCCCAAATGTGCAACACCTACTTAAATGCAACTTCTATTTTTTATGGTCTATACCATAAAGAGAATGATAATAGCATGAGGTTGGTTCAGTGAAGAACAGAAAAACTGGAAGGGTTACAGAAGGTAGATGACATTGATCCATTTTGATTGCAGAAAATGATGCTGGGGGAAAACTGAATCAGCTCTTTTGAAGCTAAGCATCATTTTAAAATGAGGACAGTAGATTTTAACAAGTTTTATTTTTTAATATTTGAAATATACAAAATAATGCATTAAAAACAGATGAAGTTTTTGATGCAGGTATTAACATGAAAATATATGAACACTACTTAAACATTAGAATGGTACATTTTTAAAAATTAATTAATTTTTTATACAGAGAGAGTGCGAGTGGGGGGAGGGGCAGAGGGAGAGAGAATCTCAAGCAGACTCTCTGCTGAGAACAGAGCTGTAGGTGGGGCTGGATCTTACATACCCTGAGGTAATTACCTGAGCTGAAATCGAGAGTCTGATGTTTAACCGATGGATCCAGCCAGGCGCCCCTAGAACAGTACATTATTTAGTTTGCTTTCTTTTCAGCTTGAAAAATCATATCAAACTGTATGTAATCTTGGGAGATTTGGTCAGTGTTTTCTCTGATTCCTCCAGGTTATTACATATAGCTGTAGTTCATGATTTTTCATGATTGTATGATATTCTGAGGTAGAAATAAAGCACAGCTTTTCTGTGCCTTCTGTGGATGAACCTTAACTTGTTTCTTGTTTCACAAGCATGAACATTTTTGTACATGTATCCGAGCGCATGTGTGCAAAAGTTCCCAGCAATGGGATTTCTGGATTGCAGGTTATGTGAATGTTGAGCTTCATGACGTAGTACTAAATTGTTTTATGGTGATTGCATTAACTTAGAGTTTCACTATAAGAAGTTTCCTTTATTCACATCCTTTGTTTATGATGACTTTTGCTAATCAATTTATTTTTTACTTCTCAAATTTATTAATTTTCTTCATTTAATGCTTTTGCGTCTTGCTAAAATATTTGTCTTTCATGTTTAAGTTTTTAACCAATTGTGAATTGATTTTTACATAGGATGCAAAGTAGCAATTCTCTTTCGGCCCTTTCTTATGGTTATCCTATTGTCCAGGCTTATTAATTTCCCTGTAATGCCCCATACCAGTTTTCCCATACATTAACTTTGCTTATTGTGTGGATCTATTTCAGGACTCTACAATTCAAGCAATAGTGAAATTTTCTATCACTGTATTAGCATTATTATACAGTTTTAATTATTATGGCTGCATAATAAGTCTTAATAAATGAAAAGGAAAGTCATCTTTACCCTATTTATCAAGACTCTCCTCATTAACCTTTTACCTTTCTCTGCTACATAAATTTCAGCATTGGTTTGTCTAGTTCCTTGAAAAATTCTATTTAGGTTGTGAATAAAATTGATATGAAATTATATTATTTGAGAAATCCTGACACTTTAAAATATTGAATTAGCCTATTCATGTATCTGGTATCTCTTTATTAGGCATTTTGTCATGATTTTTTCACAAATTTCCTATTTTTTTTCTGAATAGCTTATATAAAATGCTTGTTATTCATTTACACTTATTCTTATGTATTTGTAAATACTATGTTTAAAAAATTATATTTTTAAAATTTATGCCAGGTACAAATATAAACATGTTTTTATCTGTTGATCATTTTTCCATGCAACTTACTAAACTCTCAAATACCTTATTAATAAAAGCTCCTTGTGTTTTTGAAAAAAAATACGTATTCTGCCATTATTAACAATATGTTCTATAAACACCAATTAGGCCAAATGAGTTGATAGTCTTTTTCAAATCTTATATATCCATATAGACTTTTTTAATCTCCTTTTTTCAATCAGATATTGAGAGAAGAATATTGAAATATTTGACTTCCATTGGATTTATCTACTTCACCTTGGGTAATTGCCTCTGTTTTTACTTCAGATGTTATGCAGCTTTGTTATTAGGTATATGAACTCTTAGAATTGCTATGCTCTCTTATAGAATTGATCCCTTTTTGGTTATGAAATGATTTTTTTAATCTCTAATAATATATTTTGCTTGGAAACCTGTTTTTTCATATTACTATACTCACTACATCTTTCCTTGGATTAGGGTTGCCAGAATACATCTTTCCCATTATTTTACTTTTAATCTGTTTCTTTACTCTTAAAGTGGGATTCCTGTAGGCTGCATTTAACTGAGTCTTTTAATCCAATCTGGCAAATTTTTATTTTAATTGTATTGTTTTGACCATTTATATTTAATATTTTTAATAAATATGGTTGGGTTTAAGTCTGACATCTTACTAATTGTTTCCTATTTGTTACATTTGTCCTCTGTTGTTCTTTTCTCCTTGTATGCTTTCTTTTGGATTGAGTAATTTTTAAAATGTTTTTATGATTCCATTTGCTCTCTTATATTTATTAGCTAGAAATATTTTTTTAGTTTTTTGAAAGGTATTAAGTATACACCTTTAAGTACATAACTGACCTTTACACAATATCATATAAAATTATATTCCAAATAAGGACTTTATAATAATTTATTTTTCTACTCCCAGTTTTTATTCTGTTTATGTTATTGATTTTTCTTTTACAGATATTCTAAACCCAATAATTTATTGTTATTTTTGTTTAAATATTCAATTATATTTTAAAGAGATTTTTAAATTTAAGATTTAAAAAATGTATACACTTATTTCCATTTGTAGTAGTCTTCATTTCTTTGTATAGATTTATATTTCTATCTGCTATTATTTTTCTTTTGCCTGCAGGACTTTCTTTAACATTTTTTCTGTTTGCTGGTGATTAATATTTTTGGCTTTTGTATATCTGAAAGTGTTTTTATTTTGCTTTAATATTTGGAATATTTTTGCTAATTTGACAGACTTTTTATCTTTCATTATCTAGAAGATGTTGATCCACAGTCTTCTGGTTTACATTGTTTCCAATAAGAAATCTGCTGTCTTTCCTACTAGGATTCTATCCATCACAGGCATTAGCACTGGTCAAATCTGAGTAGGCATATAAAGAATAAGATATCATATATGGAAATCAGATGATTCAATAGACCAAAAAGCAAAAATCAAAACAAAAACCCACAAAAAAACAACAACATGCATATAGGCAAAAAGTTGACATATTAAAATATTAAACCAGATTGAAATGATAAAGCATCAGATTAAGTGTGAAAACAAACCCATGTTTGAAAATTCTGGCAGGAAAAAAAAAAAGAAAAAAAGAAAATTCTGGCAGGAAATGGAAACTTTATGGACTAAAATATCAGACTTGAAAAAGAACCAAACAGAAATTCTGGCAATAAAATGACAATAATCAAAATGAAGAAATCAGTGGATAGTTTCAGCATAGTATAGCCAAATACAGCATTACTGAAGTGGACAATAGTTAAGAAATTATGAAGAATTTGGTTAGAAAGACAAAAAGATGGAAAATAGTGAAGAGTATGAAAGATAGTTTTTCCCCCAGAAAAGTCACATTTTACAACACTAAGAATAAAAAGTAATAAGTTAAAAGCCAATCACATATTAAAGAATTCACCACAGGGTGCATACACAATTTTTTTCAATTAATTATACCATCCAGGAGGAACCAACCCTCACAGATCTCAATCTTTCCCTGCAGCATCTCATTTCTTGGGTGCAAGGAGTAAAAGTTGATGACAGCTCTCTCCATGTTGTATGGGGTTCACAATAAAAGAAATGTCAAATTAACCTCTGCATGATGATAACCAAGAGACTCAGATTAAACTCAACAAAGATGGATATGAAAACCAGTGAAATGAGTATAGATTGAAGATGAGTACCAATGCTATTGAAGTAAGAAAGTATTTAAAACTCGATGTATCTGTGAACATTGTTGACATCCTTGGGAATGTTGCCTCTTTTGTCTGGGTGCATGCATGAGTGAGTTATGCAGTTTATTGACCAGAGAAGATGTCTTCCAAGGAAAACCAGGAGCAAAACTGGTTAAGATGCTAGATAATATTGGGGCACCTGGGTGGCTCAGTGGGTTGGGTGTCTGCCTTCAGCTCAGGTCATGATCCCACAGTCCTGGGATCGAGCCCCACATTGGGCTCCCTGCTCAGCAGGGAGCCTGCTTCTCCCTCTCCCTCTGCTGCTCCGCCTGCTCAAGTTCACACAAACTCCCTTCGCTCTCTGTCAAATAAATAAATAAAATCTTTAAAAAAAATAAAAGATGCTAGATAATATCGAAGTTGTAAGACAAACATTTAGAAATAATGTGTTGTGCCCATACAAAAATACCCCCATTACAGTATCAGTCTGTAATAAGAAAGGCTTGTTCCAGGCACAGGAAGTTTGAAAACAGTGATGAAATGGGAGCTAGGCATTTGTTTGCAGGAGCGCCTGAAGTGTTTCTTAAATTTGGGATTATATAAAGAGAGTAGAGATGTTTAATTGAGAATGGATGAAGCCACACTACAGGAACTATACATATGATTATATGACAATTTATAATACATTCAAAATAATGATTTGCTTTTAACTTTCACTTCTGAATTGAAAAATGGTAACCCCACTAGGCAGATGTAACTAAGGAATTTTTTTTTATTCTGATTCTAACTAAATTTGTCTCCTTTGCTCATGGTTGTACCAAAATTCTTTTGGCATCCCTCAAAGACCTTTCCTATGATGGTTGTTTCATTATACTGGGACTCTTATTTAATAATATTTATTTACTCAAACATAGATATTTCTCGATCCTTTATGATTGTGTGAAAGTTCTGTTTTTGAATTGTAATTATCATCTGAACAGCCTCCATGCCCTTTATGCTGGTCGATAGTTCGAAGCCCAAGAATGATAAAATAAATTTAGATAGTTTATGAAATTACTTTATTATTGTCTGACCCATGTTAACTAGAATGTTAAATCATTTGAGATTACCATAAAAATGGGTGCTGAGTGTTTTCTAGATCGAAACTCCTTGAAGGCAGGGATCAGCTCTAGCTCATTCTTTTGAATTTGTGGTACTAAGTCCAGTGTGGCACGTAGAGAAGCTTCTCAGTCAATATTGAATAAACAAGTAAATAAATGAAGTGGTGCCTTATCAACTTTAAAATGTATAATTAATGTGCTCACACATGCTGTTTTTTAAGCTATGTATACAAAAGATGATTCTTTAGTCAGTATTTCCAAAAGCTTTGTTTTTATTAATATGTCCTAAATGAATGCGAGATATTTAAATTCATACCATATATGTACATGCTGGGTCAAAGGCATTTTAGAAAATCCTAGCAGCTCATTTTGATACGTCTCACTATCTCTTACACTGTGAGGGCTATAATTTTCAAAAATCTCACATCTATTCTCATAGTCACTCAGATATGATGTGCATGGTGTCAGCCTAATTAACTGCTGCTTTTTGAACCTAAGTAATTCTTTTCTTGGATTTAGTTCAAAAAGAATTTCAACAAAATAGAAAAATACTGATTTGAATTTACTTTTTGATTTAAATTAAAACTACTCCAAATCAGACTTCTGTTCTGGGTTTGATTCAACTCCCAGCTCAAGAATAAGTATTAATTTTAGTTAGTAATTTTGAATTGAATCTCAGATAGAAAGCAATTTCAAAGTACTTGTATGAGGATTTTTTTGTATGACTGTGCTTTTCCCTTTCTTCTTTCTTTTCCAATAGGCATAAGTAAAAATTCTTTATAGTCTCCAACATGCCTGGCTATTTCCATGAATTTTCTTCTGCTTAGAATATTTATTGATTCCTTTGGAATACAATTCTCAGCTTTTGTGTGAGCAATGAAGGAGATTCAACATTATATTGAATAAAGGATATTTGAGGGTTGGTAGAAAGGCCATATATTGAAGATATGTTCTTGTACTGTGATCTGGAGGGAATTAAATATACAGCCTCTGTAGATGTTCCTTTTTATGAAGTACTATCTCCGAAATATCAAAAAATATTTTATAGAAATGGAATAAAATGGCAATCTGCATTGCTGAATAATTTCTACAACTCTCTAATGCATTTTTCCTGAGAAATTTTATAGAACATTTTGTTACTTATTCTGTGGCTCTGTTATTATATTTTAACTTAGTTCTGTCATGTGAATGATAAGCAGTCAAGGCTGAAAATTTCCTGCTTTGCAATTCTCTGAATGTTAATAATTACACCAATTAGCAATTCACAACAAACAGGTCTCAGTCACATTGAATCATTTCTGCCACATTCGCCACAATTTTAACATCATGAGTAAATTTCAAGCTACCGTTGTTGTCTTGGAAATGTTCTTCCATGAAAAAAACTCCTCCCTGAATCCATTCAGGTCTAAAAGAAAGCACAGTTCACTGACGATGTAAACAAAAACAAAAAGTTACCTTCTCTTTAAGCAATACATTTCTATCCTCAATTCATATCCTTTAATTATGTATCAAATGAGTTAAGCCTCTCACCTTAAGTTGTAACGTAGATAATTCATTAATCTAAGTCAGTATGAAATAACTTTGCCTGAAAAATTCAACAGCACATATCATTCTGGGGAGATAAGTCCCTATGGCTGGAAAGGCTAAAGAGCCAAGTGATTTAGTCTTCTGTCAGTAAACACCTATTGCTTGAAAGAATAAATAAATGAGTGAATTTATGAATGAATGCACTGTTATTTAAGCTAGGTTCTGAACAAAAATGAGTTGGAAGTAGCCAGGTAGAGAATGGGGCAGGGGTGTCTGTCCTCCGGATAGATGGAACAGCATATATGAAAGTTCTTGAAATGCCAGAAAGAGAATTGGTGATTTTTGAAGCAATTCCTAAAGATTGGAAGCCAAGGGGTAAAGAGGATGGGGGCACAAGATGAGACGGGGGACTCAGAACATGCCTCATCTTCCAGGGCCTTTTAAACCCTGGCATGGTGTTCATAGTATGTGTATATGTACATACATACACATATGTAAAGTGTAATTTTATGTATATGTGTATAAATGGTACTTTATTATTATACTATATTGTAGTCTTCCACAGAGGAGGAAAACTAAATATTTCTATTTCCCAAAATAGTCAAGATGGGTACTTCTTAATAGTTATTTGGAATAGTGTTTTATTTATTTATTTTTTTTAAGATTTTATTTATTTATTTGACAGACAGAGATCATAAGTAGGCAGAGAGGCAGGCAGAGAGAGGAGAAAGCAGGTTCCCCACGGAGCAGAGAGCCCGATGTGGGGCTCGATCCCAGGACACTGGGATCATGACCTGAGCTGAAAGCAGAGGCTTTAAACCACTGAGCCACCCAGGCATGCCTGGAAAAGTGTTTTAAAAAGCAAATTGTTACCAGAGACAATAGAGTAGAGTAGGCAAAATGATTTAGTGCGAAAGAAGCATGGTACATAGTGATGGAAATTCAGTAAGACCCTCTGTGTGCCTGAAGAGTCTGTTGGGAAATCGCTGAATAATGAGAGGCCGGCTGCTCCCACCGTTCCTCAAGTTTGCTTGAGAACTATGGCTTCATGGTTTTGTGTGTATGTGTTTTCCCCTATGATTATCCAAAGTCAGGAATACTGTTAACAAATAGTAATGATAAACTGGAAATAAAACTTCCCACCTAACGCTTCCCCTAACCAGTTGGCCTCTTTTTCAGAAGGCTTGAATGTACAGTCACATGCATAGTATATACAATTACTTTCAAATACAAATGAGATTTGAGATTACATTTTATTGTGTCCAGCCCCTGATGTTCAAACTCAGAAAATAATACTTTGGAGTCTAAGTGATTCAGTGAATCAATGATGTTTACAAACACAAACGCATTGGGAATTTGGCCTTAGGCAGCAAATATACTCCATTTACACCATTAGCTGCAACTGTGAATGGAGAAATAAACAAAGAAAGGTGATACAAACAAAAGGACTGGCATTTTAGGTTTTCCTCTTTGTACAAGTCAGTTTATGAGTGAGTTCTCATAGGTCATTTTGTTAAGCTGTGAACTTTGTGTTTTTCCTCTTTAAGTCAGTGAGAGAATAGGAAGCGTTCTGTTTGGTGACCTCTTGCAAAGAAACAAACCCCTGGACATCTTGAAGTATCTGTCATTTCATTAGATATGGTCAGACAAAGGTATGTGTGCTCCCAGTGACCTCACTATCAAGGCTTGTGCCTCCTGGAGCAGTGTTAAAATACATTTTTTTCTGGAATGGGGTCTTGCAGAGAGCAGACTCTCAGCACATTGACTGAATATGTCAAAGATCCCAGGTCTTTTCAGGGCATTACCTTCTCAGTTGTAAATAGGTATTACCCCTGAGGAAGGGTATTGGTTGTTCTGAGTCCCAGGAACACTCTCAACTTGTGGTATAATAATAGCTGATACCAGCTAGCATTCATAAAAGACTTGTTTTGTCATAAGTACTTTTAATATATTAAATCACTTATTTATCATGAAAAACCTAAAAAGTAATATAGCTGAGGACACTGAGGCACAGACAGATTATCCACATTGGCAAAGCTGTGTGTCATGGAGGAGCTGGAGTCTGGACACCAGCAGTATGACTCAGGAGTTTTCTGTCTTAGTGTCTCTGTTGTGTTGCTACTTGCTACTTATGGGGGTGTGATATAGCTTTTTACATGACATGCTGATGAACATTTTTTCTTTTAATACTCGTGTTTATTTTAATTATATTAGAAAAATGCAATTTGTACATCAAAGTCATGATTTCATGGATCTTTACTGCTCAGAATGGAGTTACATTTTTAAAAGTAAATCAGTTTATATTGATTTAAATACAAATATTTTTATAGTACAACTAGCACAGAGATTTAAACAAATCTGTGACCAAAAAAAAAAAAAAAAAAACTAAAAATTGTGTAATATGACCCAAATCTACTGAAGTACAGAGACCCAGAGAGAATCTGTTTGATTAGGAACAGTACATACTACACAGAAAAATCCATGCTTTTCTACACTTTAGGGTGCTGGTTTTTAACATAGCTATGTCACTGGGCTTCTTGCTCTGTTCTTCCTCAACCTAATGGCAACTACAGAGGCAGGTACGTGTTTTACTAAATGCAAGAAATGTAAAAAGCTTTCTCAGATGATACAGCTTTCTGATTTTCTATAAGACCGTTCATCATTAGGTTTTTAGTGTTTCTAGTAACTTACTGCAATTTGATGAACTTATAAATTGAATTATAGATTGTGATGACTGGCTACACATTTGGGGGTAAGGCTTGTAGCTTATAAATCTTTGTACACCACATCTCGCAGAATGCCTATAGACTGAGTTGAATACAGGATTTCTTTTTAAAATCTGGCAATACATAGAATTATTTCTTCCTAACTCAGTTACCATCCCGCCGAATGAGATATTAAATTCCCTCAAATCTCTATTCCTCCTTCTTCACTGTTTTCTTCCACCCTTTTATCAAAGTGTTCCTAATTGTGGCAACTCTTTCCCTAAGTATAGAGCTAATGCCAACTAGTAATAAAATAATAATTTCTTTCTCTATCCTGCTATAGTTTTACATAGTGAATAACTTAAAGGACAAAAAAGAGTTATAAAAATTTACATTTCTATGCTTACTAAAAAGCAGAATGATCTTTTATGGCTAAAAGAACCAAACCTGCTTTTGAATCTGCCATATGTCTTATCGGAAAAAGGCCTCCAACTCTACCACCTGCGTTCATTGGCCAGCTCATGTTCCTATTACACTTCCAGAACTTTGCTTCAAATTTTCTTCTCCATGAAGCTTAAACATTGGCTAAGACTAGTGACTCAGATTGGGCTGTAAGAAAGATCTTTGGAGAAGTTTCTGGAAGCTCCTTTCAAGATTCTCCCTACGTGATGGTCAAGGCATCAGAAATCTTTCTTTTAGAGATTTATTTCTCCACTTTAAGCAATTGTGTTTTCCAAAAATCTCTGTCAAAAGTGATGCAAGTAACTATACAACTATTCAGATAACACTATACTTGACTACGAAGACCTTGATATTTGTGTTCGCTGACAAATGTAAGCCCTTCAGGAAACTATAAGTTCTTTTAAAAAATTATCTTTTCTTAACAAGTTTTATTTTGGATAGCTAAAAGTACTTTTAAATAAACAGAAGACTATCATTCATAATTTCATTGTCCTTAGTAATTTTCAATATTTGATATAAACCTTTCTAAATGTACATATACATTGATGTCTGTATTATAATTTTTTCACCTAACAATGTATTTTGAACATCTTTCCATGACACTTAGTATTATGTTATATTAGTATTATTTTTTATTGAATATATCATTGTGTAATCACCTCCTGTTTTTGAAATTTAAGTTGTGTCATTATTTTTGCTCCACTAAATAACATTACATTAAATTGCTTATAATTAACTCTGAATATTATGACAGTTTCTTTAGAATAAATTAGAATTTATTATCTATCGTTCCACTACCCTCCAAAATGTTGATAGGTGCTAGGTACAATAATTTTTGAAGAGTTGCAGGCCAGGTGGGACTTAAGAATGAATGGAGGAAGGGTCATTGGCAGAGATACATGAAATGATGTAAATGATAAACTGCCTTTTTTGTTTGTTTGTTTTATCAAAGAATTTCTCATCCTTTATTGAGTGGTGTACCGAGTTGAAATTTGCTAAAACTCTGCTAGACAATGCTTTCTTTTTAGTGTTCTTTTGACTTGCCCACAGTCATTAGTCCACAGGCTCCCATTAGACTATAAGCAACTTAATGACCAGAGGCTATTACCAAATAAAGACTTTATATTTCCAAAAAGGAAGTGACATCATATCTTTAAGTCAGAATGTTATCTTTACTAGTACTCTCAACCAGCAGCTTTTTAAAATTGCAAGGCTGATGTATTTCAGGAAATCGAAGGATTTTTGTCTGCTATTGACCCTTCATTTGGCATGGTGCTAAATGTTTAATAATCATTATTATCTTAAAAGGAAAGCTAATGTTCTGTGATGGAAAAACAGACACAAAAATAAGTAACATGACTTACATTTAAAAAAAAAAGCTTTTACTCTGACAAATATTTCTGTGGACAGTTGTCATCAGTAGTACATATAATATTTCTGAAAATAATATAAATAGCTCAGAGACCCAAATTAGTGAATGCAAATAGCTCTTTCTTGTGCATTAACAGTAATTGAATAGAAATCTCAAGCCATGGTGCTCACTGATTCTTCAAAACCAGATTAGTAAAATACCTTATGCACAATGGATTTTTAAACATCGTTGAAGTGTTCATCACAACTACACTGATGGATCCATCTCAATTTAAGGGATATGAAATTCCTGGGTGAATTGGGAATCTTAAAGGAATCTAAGATACTGGCTCAACATCTGCAAATGTATGCCACATTCTTTAATGCAACTTGTTGGCATTGTCTGCCTTTATTTTTGAGGAAAAGGAAATGCTGGGAAGCAATGTGTTTGCAACACAGTCCCAAGGTACAGGTTCAGTTCAATAATTCAAATCTATGAATGAAAAGCAGAGCTCTTTCTTGGTACATTAATTATACTTTCAATAGGCTTTAAAATGGAGGAGTTATGTAGACTTCTTTTCTTAATTCAACAATTTTCTAAGAGGTCACTGAGAGCTTTGTCTTTCCTACGGTATTTTTGAGGGAAAATGTGTTTTAATAAGTAAAATTATTTCTCAAGAGCATGAGGACTTGACACTGATAGACCAGAGCTGGAGATGCTCAGCACTGCCGGAACCTTTTGCATTAGTTCATATCCTCAGGAGTTTTGGACTGTCAGTGCTGAAGGGTTTGAAATTGGGAAATATATTACTCAAGTTTGCCCATTAAAATACTGGAGGAAAAAAGTACCGAGTTGCAGTCGGCGTGACATGCAGTATGTGACACTGGAAAAATGCTATGAATTTCAGGGGTTGTCTGAGCATAGAATCATGTGATGTGACAAGTGCAGGCAATACACACACACACAGACACACACACACAAACACACACACACACACACACAGCTGATTTAACAGGAAGAGAAAATTCCATGGAAAAGCATTAGTGCATAAATTGTTCCTTCCCTGAACTCATGAACTCCAGGCTGTTAATTCTTTGATGCAAAGAGTCAAATTTTGTCAGAAACGGAATACACTCTGATACTCTGCCAAATGGATAGACACCAAAAAATGTCATTAAATGGTACTCATGTTCTAACCACCTTACTAAAGGCTACTCGGAGTTATTCTTGGCATGGGACTTTCTTGTTTAAAGTTCACCAAACTTCATTGTCACAGGCATGTATTTTGCTATTTTGACTATTCACCATCATTTATATTGGGAAAAATCATTCTAACATGGTATCCTATTTGATATTACAAATAGAAAAAAAAATAATAAAGCTTAAGTGTCCAGAGAGGACAATGATGATAATGCTGGTCTCACTTGAGAATGGTTGTAGAATTGGTAAGAATAATAATCCTATTCAGATTCAGTGACTTTTTAATGCACTCAGTGTATAAAGTCATTTAAAAATAATACAAAGCACAGTATCTATTGCCAGGAATCTTGCAGCAGTTCATAAATACCAGGCTCAATTTCCTCCTCTATATCAGAAAAGGGTAAAGAGCTCTTCTTCCCTCTCTTGTATTGTCTTTTAATACCCAGTTGCCCTTGGGCTCTATGAGAAAATCACTAACAGACCAACACCCGGCAAGGAGCCTATACAATTGAGTATGTGTTCACATTTCTTTAAATATTTCCTAAAAGATAAAGCAAAGGTGACACAAGAGATCTAAGAACACACAATTCCATCCCTAAAAGCATTCTCCAGGGAGATTCTCTTGCTCCTCTCTTATAATGGTCAAAATAAATGACCCTTCCTTCTGGTATATCCCTAGAAGAGTGCTCTTACTCAATATACAATTCCTTACATTTGCAAAGTTCTATGACATATATAAAGAATGTTAATATATGTTATTTGATTTTGATTTGATATTCACAACAATTAAATAGGTAAAGTAGATAATAAAATCTCAACAAGAACCCTGTCTTCTGATTTCCAGGGTAGGACTTTCCATCTCATCTCCAAACTTGGAGGTCAGAGATTGGGGAAGGTTTCTTCAAATGTCATGGTAGTGCTTCGTGGTGGGACTCATCAGACAGTATAATTCAAATTGTCTGCTATCCAGCTCCTGTCAAAAGCCTGGCTGAGATAGTAGGAGAATAAATTTCTGGAGATCAGTTTGGCAGTATGTGACAAAAGGTTTAAAAATGCTCCAACACTTTGACATAGCAATTCCACTTCTAGTAATTTATCATAAATGTGTGCAAAGATATATGTGCAATGATGGTAAGGACCGATCTATAATAGAGGGAAAATTTAAGCTTGAAGTCTAAAATTTAGAAATCAATTAAAACACTGATATATACCCATATGGTAGAATATGAGAATTTAATTAAAAATCTTGCATGATGCTATTAATCGATTAGGGACTGTGTTCCTGATATATTTATAAATGAAAAATCAGATGTAAAAACAGCATATATGGTCCAATAGCATTTTTAGAAAGAAAAGTACACATTTTATGCATGAAAAAAATATTGGCTACATATATGCAACAAAGTATAAAGAGTTATCTCTAGGTGGTAGGGTTAGAGGTCATTTATTTATCTTTTCATTTATCTGTTTCTGGGTGTGTGTGTGTGTGTGTGTGTGTGTGTGTGTGTGTGTGTTCCCACTAGCCATGTGTTACTTCTGTACTTAAGGTTCAAATGTCTACAAAAAGAAAGCCTAGATGAAAGAAGTGAAACCCACAGAAGATGTCATTAGAAACATGCTGTCCAGTCATTTCTTTAATTCATAGTTCTAACCTTCTGTTAAATTAGAGCACAAAGTTATTTTAAATTTTTTTAAATTTAATTATGGAAAAGAGTTTGTCTTTCCAGTTTGGAATGTTTCCATCTAGGTTCCAGAATATAAGGGGAAGTTGTAGAAACCCATTTTGATTTCTTTCTTCCCTTCCAGGTGTGCCAACATTTAAAGATGTACCCTACACTTAAAAATAGATCTCAGTAACTATAATTGATCTTGTGGTTAGCATATTTTTCCCTTCTTCATTGTTTCTTTTTTTTAATAAATTTCATTTGTGTAGCATTATTAGATATATACCTTTTATTTTAACCCTTCTTATTGTTTTGGAAAAAAGGGATATAAGTTATGAAATAAATAGTATAGCCCAAAGTGAATTTAAGGACTTTTTACTATCCATTTGAAAAATTGAGAAACAACACCTAGTTATGTGGCTATTGTGATACAGTTGAAATTTTAGAGGAGAGTCAAAAACTTATTTAAAACCACGGGGACACTGGATATTATCTCTAGGACACTAGACAAATCGCAATTCCTCTGGATCTGTGACCCTATCTGAGAAATTTTTATAATAATACGTAGTACTGGAAGCTGCTATTGTCTCACTTCTAAGAGCTGTTTCTAACCTTTACCCTTAACTTGCCTCCCACTGGAGATACTGTAAAAAGTTAACTGCTCACCTTCCAGTCTCCTTTATGGCTGGGTGCGGCCATGTGACTAGCATGTCTCTTGAGAAGATTTTTTTTTTTTCTCCTTAAAGGAATACTTTACTAAAAGAAGTAAATTCTGCTTGCTTCCTTTCCTCCCTAGTATTTGCTCCAACCCCCGTTCCTGCCTTGTTTTACCTGGAGCTATAAGAAACATCTTGCAAATACAAAATGAAAGTATAAGAACAAAGTCAACGTGCCTGGAATGGTGGAGGGACATAATGGAAGGAGCCTAAGCTCTTGATGGCACCACTGAGCCACTGATGAGATGCCAACAACTGACTACATCTGGACTTACTCCTAGAAAGGAGTAAACCCTTATTTGATTAAAGAACTGCCATCCAGACTCTATGTTACCTGCCGCTGAATGATCCTAACTAACAGCCAGTATCGTAGAGTCGGGAGAATTAAATTAAGTGAAATAAATATATACAATTGCTTTATATACTGTAAATAACTCTGCAGATCTGTTGTTATTTAGACAGGCAATAAAGAGCAGTGGAAAAAACATTGGATGTGGACTCAGATAGATTGAGGTTTGAATCCTATGTGGTAAATTTATTAACTTATTAGACCTTGTTCACAGGAAAATAACCTAACTCTGTGTGTCACCTTTGAATGGAAATGCTAAGTATCTCAGAAGGTCCTTGGGAAAGCTCTTTGCACAGGGCTTCATATATCTTGCTCAATAAATGTTGGTATAAGAGAAAAATTAGCAAGTGGCAGTGATGGGTGGTTTGAAAAGACTTCCTTTTTCTGAGTCAGATTGTCCTTTGAACTGTCCCTTGAACATTTATATCACTATGCATAGTTTAGGATACTATGAGATACTTCAGGATGCCCTTGTTAATAAAAGTAGTAGAAAGAGTTTTATTATCTTACTAAGTGTGATGGAGCCAGGAACCATTCTAAGAATTTCACATATGTTGACTGATGTAATCTTCACAGATGTCCTGTATCTATAAATCTGTTATACAGATGAGGAAAATGCAGTACAAGGAAGTTAAGAAATTCACCCCCAATTACATCCCTGATTACATACCTAATAAGTGCAGGAATCAGGATTCAAACTCAGGCAGTTTGGCTCCAGAACCTGTGCTCTTAATTGTTATGTTAAATCTTCTGATAAAATTATTAAGCACGTTGCACTGAGCCCTCTATCTGAATGTGGAAAATTCTGAATCTAAGTGATTCCTGCTTGCAGGTCAGTATGTACACAGAAAAGAGAGTGTAGGCCTACTTCGCATAGTTGAGCTTTTAGAAAAACATCGGGGACCATTCCATCTAGGAAATAGAGTGGCAATTCAGTTTCTAGTGAATTGAAATGGCAGAAGGCTCAAAATCCCCCTGGGGCTTCATCGCATTAGGACTTGCTGGGCAAAGGTCCAAATCTAGGCTTTCCTATTGGACTTTTAAATAGTTGGATAAACTACTCCCTAAATAGATAGAGAAGCACTAGGGAGAACCCAGAGTATAAGTTCTAGAATTTGTCTAGTAGGCTATTCATTCTTCCTTCTTATAAACTTGCAGAGACTTTAATGGAGAAGACTTGTTGGTATTTTGGCCTCCTCTCCTAGGGAAAGAATGATACTTATCGTTATTTTTTATTCCAATAAAATGAAATTTCTTTATAGAGATACGAGTAGTATGAGACTTAAGGTTCCCATTAGGATGTCCACAAAACTCCTCAGGGTAAGCAGGCCTTCTTAGCTAGACATATATCTATGTAAAGTTTTAAGAATCAGAGTAATTAAGGGCTTACTTGAAATGGATATGATAGTTGCTCTCCTTCTAGTTTGTCTTCTTGTATTGCAGAAGTAGAAAATTAGAATATATCATTTCCAGAGTTTCTTACTGCTAAAGTTCTGGATGTGAATCAGATTTTGCCAATTAGATGAACTTGCATGCTATCGAGAAGGTGAAAAGAAGGATGGGGTCATCTTCATCCCATTTGACCACTTCTGCTGGCTGGTGTGAAGGTGTATACCGGGAGAAGTGGGGTTGGCAGTGCGCCTTACCGCCTGTGTGGGGAAGGGGTGGCCTCATAGGTTTCCAGGACCAACCTGAATAGTTCAATCACAGTAAACCGTAGGCAGCATCCTTAGGCAGAAGGAGGTCCAGATTTAGTCTTCAGTTCTTGTATAAAATGAACCAAACTCTGATGTTTCTATAGGAAAATGTAAGTGTAAAGGCTTGTGGTCTTTGGTCTTTCATTGTGCTGAGGCAAATGGCACATGTTTCAGCTACAAAGATCTTGGTTGAAATGGTTCAGTAAGGGGAGGGATGGAAACCATGACAGATGTTCCAAGAGCCTTTAAGAATCGAGCTGCTGTATTTAGAGAGAATGCAATTTGATCCTAGCCAAGAAAGAAAATAAAAATGGATCACAGACACAACCTCAGCAGGCTGTAGCATCAGAAGTCGGCAGAAGTCCTGAGATGGTGCTAGTTAGCCACAAAAGGCATCTAGTCCATGGGGAAGCCCAGACCAGCCTATCTCTGGCTGAGATGAGTGAGGTTAGAAAGCATACCATGAGCTCCAGAGCTCCAGATCACTTCCACCACTTTGTCCTGTGCATGTCACCCATATCCTGGAGGAGCAGAGGAGGCACTGGAAAGCTAGAACACTGGACATTTTAACCCACAATGTTTGAGTTCTGCCTAAAGGGAATATTTAAATTATTGCATCAAAGTTTAGCAAATAAGTTGAAAATTTAGATCTTCCTCCCAGTCTGTTTGCTAGTAGGTGAATCATGGGAATGATCAGGACCAGTAAAGGACTGTAGCATCTATATATTTTTTTCTGATTGGAAAACCATCTGAGTATCTTTCTGATTCTATGGCATCGACTCTATTTAGTTTACTCTGACTACCTGCATCCCTAATTACCTGCTTTCAATCCAAGAAATAAGCAATCCACAAAGTGCAAGTTTTTCCTGGGTCAAATACGATACTTTCTTATCTGAAGAAGGGGGAAAGGGGGAAGCGTTCTGAGCAGGGAAAGCACACAATATCTCAGCTTTCCCTGTTAGGATATAAGGATACAGTTTTATTATTTTAAGTTGGTGGAATATTCAGAACCCAGACTAAAGCATATATTCAAATTTATGTACAAGGACAATAAGGTTGAATCTACATTGTTTTTTTTTTAATAAATCTGTGACATAACTCACACAGTCAACGTGTATAATCAACGGCTCACTGTATATTTCTTAGATGCCGTTTCACTTCCCCGCCCTAATCATTACAGGTGAAGGATTATTGTAAGAGGCCATCTGTGGTTCACTGACTTGCCTGGAGTGGGTTGACACTAAATGCACACTTGGTCAGCTGACATAACACTCATTCCTCAGCCGAGCTTCTTTCTCAACCTCCCAGGTTGGCTGAGTGCAATCCCCCTTTTCTCTTTATTTATTTTTTTTTAAAAGATCCAGTAATGCAGATAGAGGTATTCTTTTCTTAAGGTAACAGTTATTTTCCAGCCCCCCCCCCAAAATGTTTTACCTACTAAGTATAGTAAAACTCACTAATCCTTTTGCTGCATAAATGTGTTTTGAAATATATATCTTTGTCCTACTTTTAGCATTTCTGCCTTTATCAGTTTAATGCCCTTTTAAAAGTGACTCCTGTTTTCCCTTTGAGATGCAGATAGTTTTGATTACTTTCTCTTGGCATATGTTAGTGGACCCCATAAAGGAATCATCATGCAAAAAAGGCACCTGTACCATGTTCAGGGACATTCTGCAATTCGTCAGTGAACCCAGAGTATTACTGAGTATTTGTGTGTACTTAGAGCTAGTACGAAGAACTTAATCCCTGACCCTAACATTGAAAGCCATTTTCCTGGGAATCACTGTTCAGAAAAAGCCTTGTAGAAAATAGGATTTGTTTGAGAGTTGTTAAAAAAATATACCCAAATGATGGTTACTAAAGGAAAATGTCAGTGTTCAGGATCTACTTCCTTACAGCCAAAGTGTTAGTAGGATTTTGTTAAGCTGTGAAATGTCAGGAAAATGTTGGTACCTATACCATATTTCTTTGGTTATGTAGTTCTTACCACTGCCAACATGTGAGTTCCGGGCACTTTGCCCTTGTTCGTTGACTGACTGATTGATTGACTCCTTCATTTATTCAGTTACTGTTTACAAACAGTGATGACCTCCTGGGTTCCATCCAGGTATTCAAGGACTGGAGGTACAACAGCGAACCATACAGCTTTAGCTCTCAAAGGGCTCCACAGTCTAAGGGAGTAAGCAGACCCACTAGGGTCTCCAAAGAAATGTGCATATTCACAGATTGTACTAAACTATCAATGGAAAAAAAAGCTTCTACTTTTAGCTTTATTAAAAATTCAGATAAATATTAATTTCCTGATAGTCAACATATGGATTATCATTAATGCCATAACTTGTTTTTTGGGGGAGATGGTCAGATGTAACTAAGGTACAAGTTTCCTTCAGCAAGAGGGGGACTTCTATGATATGGAAGAGTTAAAGTTTGTATTCTCACTTGTTTATTCATATTCAGTTTATTTCTATCATTTGGAGTTTATGTGTGCCAAGTTTAGTGGATTTATGAGTTATAATCTCTTAAAGGATAGTTTTTTTTTTACAACCTTCTGTAATAAGACTCGAAGTGATCATGAAGTCTTTTGTATTGTATGTATATTCATTAAATATCTTGTGACAAAATATTTGAAGAGGCTACTCACTTTTGTTACCAATAGTTAGTTTTGCCTGTTTTTAAGTTTCATTAAATGGAATGTTAGAGGATGCTAGAATATTCTATATCTTGATCTGGTTATGGTTACCTGGCTGTTTGCATATAAAACTCATATTGCAGTATAGTTAAATACACTTTATATACACTCTATGCACTCTACTGCGTGTATATCATTCCTTATAAAAATAAACTCAAAATAAAAACAAATCAATAGAACCGTCAGCCTTAAAGAAAAGTTATATAATTTTCTTCTGCAAAAGGAAATATATTCTGAATTTGCTGAATCTTTCAGAATGACTGGTTGCCATGCTTGTGTGCTACCTAGCAGACATTAAATGCACACATCCACCACACACACACACACACACACACACACACACCACGAATTTTCCCTTCTATGTAAGGCTGACTTTTCAATAATAACCAAGAAAGTAATTATTTTTCATTGGAAATTTAAACAATGGAGAGAACAGTTTGAAAATAGATATTTAGAACTGTTTCTGTCATCATGAGATTTTGTTGAAAAAAGAAAGCTGGCTTCTGTAAAACCTCTCATATTGCCATACTCAGAAAATTTTGTAGTAGGATTTTCTACCATGATAACAAATATTTCAGATGAAGACTTTTCTATGAGCTTTGATCCCATTAAGAATTCTTTGAAATTCAATGCAATGCAGTTTTGTTGGCTTTCAAGAAAAAAATAGATCACATCAAGAATGAAAGAGAATTCCTTGATGAATTAAAAAACAACAACAACAACAAATTTTGTGTAAGTGGAGAATAGGGTCACCATACTTACCCAGTTCCAGCAGTTTCACATCTGGAATATATTTTCCAAAAATCCTTACACAGGCTTTTAACAAGATATATTCTACACTGTTCATTGCACTCTTATTTATGGTGATGGGGAATCAGAGACAAATGATGCCCATCACTGGAAAAGTGGATAGATAAAAATGTTTTTGGATATTATGCATCAATTAGAGAAAATTAAATGTACATATGGCAACATGAATGGATCTTAAAAATAGAATTCTTAATGGGAAAAGTGAGAAACAGAATGAGATCTATAAGCCAGAAGCATTCATATAAATTAAAAATACATCCACACAAAATAATAATTCACTTCTATAAGAGCACAAATATACCAAAAGATAAACACTGATGTATTACTTTGGGAGGACTCGTAGGAGAATGAGATGAAGGCGTGGTGATAAAAGAGCATAGATAAATAAGTAAGAGACGCTTTCAATGAATCGACTTTGATAGCATGTCATGAATGTAAAAGCATGATTAACTTTAACCTGTAATACCTGGGATCCCATGTCAGCACCCCACTCCTCCCACCAAAAAGAAAAGGACAAACAAAAACCAAAACTATAAATGTGTATCGGAATTTTTGACTTGGAACCATCTATTCCAGCTAGGACAACCATTAAAAACTGGTATCAAAATAAACTGAATTCAGAATTGTACCTTTGAATTCTTGTGTCACAAGGATTTAAAGCAAGATTTTTAAAAAATTAAGTTATGTTACCACATTTATGATCACAAAGATATTATTAAATTTTATGACTTTAAGTGAAATTGAAATTGAGGTTTTTATAACATAAAATAAGGAAAAGTACTTGATAATAATGTTTAATTTCATTTTTATTGCATGATTTTAGTTTCTATTTTGAGTGTATACACAATGTGCATAAATATTACTACAGTAGTAAATGTATGTCATTTGTAATTATACAAATCAACATATATATTGAATATGTGTGCAACTTTTTTTTGCTGATAGGGATATGTAAAATTAAAAAAAACTTCAGAAATGGCTTATATCAATACCTAGAAAAAAAATGATAAATGCTACAGTTGGTAAGAGGTATGAACAAACAAGACTTAATGAGAACCTAGTGGCAGACCAATCAGACTCTGCCCTGAATTTGGGAAGGATCAGAGGAGAAGGTGTTTAAACAAAAGATATGTAAGTAAAAAATATTATTTCTAAATGTAATATAATATATAATAGTATATACTATATATAACATAACGTGTAATATATAATATATGTGTGTATATATATTTGATTTAATGTACTTTTTTAGATCTCTAATTAATCATATAAGATTTTTTATTTTGTAGCCTTTAGTTTATACTTTGGAGCCTATTTTCCAGGTCACAGTTTTCTAGTCATGAAAAAATATCGTAGGTCACTGGTCTATAAAGCCAAATGGATACAAAAGCTTGTAGGCAGAAAAGAAATTGTAAAACAACTTGCATCACATAGACCTATATTGATGATTTTTAGGGGACACACGAAGAGATATAGATAATGGAGAAACATTTTCAACTTTGTGTTCAGAAGTTTCTGATAGCATGGGAAGTGGCCCATTGGCATATTGGAGTAGATAACCCATGAGAAAGCTATTAAACTGTTATTCTTAAATTTCCTAGCATTCAGAGTAATTTATTTTATTTATTTTCACTCACTTGTTTTTGTTTGCTTTTTCCACTAGAATGCAAACTTCATATAGGCAAGGATAAACTACATCCACTTTTGTCTATAGGTGTATCCTAGTACCTCTCACAGTGTCTGACACCATGAAGGCACTCAGTCCATATTTGGAGAATAAGTGGATAAGGTAGAGAAGGGGGCATATTTGAGAGACATTTAGGAAGTATGCAGTTGTAGATTGTATTTGAAGTCTTTAAGACATTTGTGTTCTCATTCGCCCAGACAAAGCCATCAATCATAAGGTAAAAAACAGGCCATTTTCTATTTCAGTGTCCTGCCTGAGAAGGAAGAGAAATCACCTGACTATTTCTATGACGTGTGTATGTGTGTGTGGTATAATCAGTGTAATGGTCAAAGACTGAAAGACAGGGGCTCAAGGTTTTGTGACCTCGAGTATGTCCCTTGCCCTCTGAGTTTCTTCACCAGTAAAGTAAGTATAATAACCATCACTTCAGTGAGGTGTTCTGAAGTAGACTAAATGCAATCACATATAGGAAGATTCTAGCTGATTGTTTGTAGGACATAATCATTAGTTTCAGCTCACCACTGTTCTCTCCAAAGTTACATTTAGAACAGTTCTAGATACTGTGTGAGTAGAATGATCTTATAAATTTTTTGCCCAAACGGTGATGCTTTGGAGAACACAAACTGCTAAACTGGAAAGGACATTGGAACCAAAAGCAAGACTGGGATGGTATGGTCCAGAATATATGGTTATCCTACAGATAAAAGGTAATCTATTCGAAAGAATTTCTTCTTATATGAATAAAGGATACTCTGAGTCATCCTGTTGATTAGAAAGAAACTGACAAATATCTTTCATGGGTGTAACTTACTGAAAATATAATGCATCAAATAAATATTAAAAAAGGGATTTGCAGAGTTATCAATGTTGCAAAAAGAATAATATATTTAGTTTGTTCTTCATAGTAATTGTTACACTTTGTAATTCATATGAATTTACTTGTGTACAATATTTGTTTTCATGGGCCAGGAAGCACCATGAACACAGGGATCATGTCCGTGTTGTTCATCATTGCTAAGGTCTGTTTACCACAGGTTCTGGTACATAGCAGCACATCCCCAAATAAAAATATAAGGCAAGTGGGGCACCTGGGTGGCTCAGTGGGTTAGGCCGCTGCCTTCGGCTCAGGTCATGATCTCGGAGTCCTGCGATCGAGCCCTGCGTCGGGCTCTCTGCTCAGTGGGGAGCCTGCTTCCTCCTCTCTCTCTGCCTGCCTCTCTGCCTGCTTGTGATCTCTCTGTCAAATAAATAAATAAAATCTTTAAAAAAAAATATATAAGGCAAGTGAATAGAAAGAGCCACTATAAGGCTTTTACAAACAGTGATTCTGTTACCTATTGGCTTTGAGATCTCATCAAGTTTCTTAAACTCCCTCAATCTCACTTCTTTCATCTGCAAAATGGAGATAAATGACCCATCATGCTCTTGAAGGATTAAATAAAAATAGTATGTGAAACATGTATCCCCAGTGCAGCCACATAGTATATGTTCAATAAATGTTACCTATAGTAGGATCTGTTTGAGTAAGTCAAATGGAAACCAAGAGAAACCAAGTAAGTCAAATGGAAACCAAGAGAAACCAAGAGAAAGAAATTTACAAAACATTTATAATACCAAGGGCTTTTCAGGAACATGTAGACGACACTGGACAATTGCCTCACTTAGAATTTGAATTCTGACTTGCTGCTTTTATACCAGTGACTTTTTGGTAGACTATTCATCACAGATAAATTACCTTGGATTTTAGTAGGGGGCTCCATAGTAATGGGGATCAATAGATGGGGGTGGCCAGAGGCGTTAGTGCCCGGGCCAACTTAATGGGTCTTGGAAAGAGTTGTATTAAAAGCTTTTAGGGGAAAGCTCCCTGTTGCTGCTTTTTGTACTCTGTCTAGTACCTTAATGAATGCTGCCATAAAAGAGTGTTTTATCTCTGCATTATGAGCCCAGGTTTGACTGTTTGTGCTCTCAGAAGGATTTTAGCTGTCTTGGGATAAGATTTTATGAAAGGAAGAAAAACTCATATGGAAATATGATTTTTATGATGAGTACTAATCTGAAGAAATTAACAGCCATCACTGGCATTAAATCCCCAAATCAGAGATTTCGGATTGATTAAAAATGCACACCATTCAAGCAACAGAATTTCACACCAGATTCTGATAGTATAATTATCTTTATATTATTGTAACATTTTGGGCTGAAGAATGGATTTGTTCTCTAGGATACTAAGAGCTTTGGGATAACAACATAAAATCCTAGTACAGTTTTGTGTTTTCTTCAAGGTCACTCAGACCTTTTAAAGCCTAAAGCTTACCCTTTACAATGATTTAAGTGTTATAGTGTTGAATATTGATTTAATTTTTAAAATATGAAGGCAATATTGTACCAAGCATTAATTGATGTAACTTGCCTAACTTCTAGAGTGGGATGGTATTCTAAAATAGCAGAGCAGAAGGCACTTCCTTTACATGTATCTAAGCTTTCCCTTTCACATATATAATTTGCTTCGTGAGGATTTTTCTATCTTGTTTTAGATTTTTTTTTCTGGGTTGTTTTTATGACTGTATTTATATATGGAGCCAGCACTTTAGCAGAGATCACTGAGAGCCCCTTTTCATACCCACTTATGATGGAGCTTAGTAAGTCTGGGAGGAAGTGTAGTATTGAATGCATTGAAAATGTTCCCATTCTTTCCTCTCCTATGAGTTGTTTCAAAAAGCATAAACTGAAGAGCCATTAGCAGAAGCAATGCAGTTAAATTCTTTGGTTGAAATGGATTATAGGGGGATGGTTTATGATGATTTTACTGATAAATTGAAACTCTTCCTAAACTCAGACAAAAATTTTATTTCTACTTTATTTTATTAATATCCTGTGCAATCTAAACCTTATGATACTCATTAATTATTGCATTTCAAAATATTGTTCATTTAAAACATCAATTTCTGAAATAGTTTGTTCACTTTTTAGAATGTCACTATAGTAATGCATGTTTTTTTTTAGTAATGCATTTTAAAACAGTGATTCATTACATTCTGTTTTTAAAATTATCTAGTCCTCTAGAAAGTTGACTGTATAACCTCATCATTTAAAAAAATTTGTTTCCTCATTAATTTTACTTGGTTTATTGACTAAGTTACTTATACTTTTATTGGCATTTATTATGAGCTTTGATTAAGACTATAAAAATGAATAAACCGATGATTGCATCTGATAACTCACGGTAGGTGTGGTGAGGAAAGGGTCACTAAAATAGAGAACAGTACTATAGACTGTTAAGAAGTTTGTGTAATTTTAAGCTACTAGTTTACTAGACTGACCTGATATATGATTTTTAAAATAGCAATTTCCATTTTTTTTCTGATCATAAACTTACATATCTATTTAGGAAATTAATATTGTTAGTATTTTTGTGTATAAACTTTATCTTTTGCACATAAAATTGTAATCTGTAACTGTTTTACATGTTTGGGTACATACTTCTTAGTGCTTGGTATTTTCTTTCACTTAACACTCTACCATAAATATTTTTTCATGTCAATATTTATTATGCTATAATTTTACTTTCAATAACTGCTTATTTCTCCATTATTTATATATATGATGATTTATCTATTTCGCCAGTTCTTCACAATTGATTATTTAAGGATTTTTTTAATATGAACATAAATAATATTTCAATGAAAATTTTATAGATAAATCTGATTGCTTTCTTTAGAAAAAATACTGGAAATAGAAATACTGAAGAAGTTGATTATAAGTATGTTTTTATTTTAGAGAGAGAGATATCTCAAATATTCTTCAGAAATTGTGACCTGTATAGGGCACCCATGTTTTTTACACTTTAATATCCTTTTCAGTGTTTTCTATTTTTAATGAGTGAACAAATAACATTTTATTTTGTCTTTATTTGGTTAATAATGAGATAGAATTTTTCATTTTTATTCATCATTTGTATTCATTAATACCCTTTTCCTATGTCCTTATTTAATTTGTAAGGTCTCAGAATTCTATCTCATAAAATGATTGACTATATTGGTTTTGCAAATTTGCCATCCTGATATTCAGAATTAAACAAACATACAACTAAGATGGCTAAACCTATCAAACGTGCCAGAAAGGGAAACCCCATGCACCAGGAGCACAGAAGTAGCTGAGAGACAGAGCAGTGGTCATGTCAGCTGATGATATGGCAGGCCGGATGCCATTGAGATGGTGTGCAGGATTCAGTATTGCCACCCAGCTTGACTTCTACGTCCCATGGAAAGGCAGGTTGTGAATGGCTGTAATGGAGTGAGTCTTTGTTTTGACTCTGGGTGGTAGAAAGCATCTCCTCTGAGAATTGAGAATCTACAACCTGTGATCCCATTAATTGGATCTCAATTTTACACTATTCAGTACTTGAAGAAACCCCGTGTTAAGAAAGAAACATGGAAATTGATCTCTGGTCATGGACACATCTCTGGTGTCTGTTGGAAGCAAACACAGAGCTTTCTGGAGAGAGATTTTAAAAGCTGGGATGCCCATAATAGCAATATGCTTTATATAAGATAAGGTAATATAAAAAAATTGTAAGACACAAGATGAAATAATTCACCATTAATAAGATTTAGATAAAAAAAGAGAATTAACTAACACCTGCAAAACTTAGGAACATAAAACAGTACTATTAAAGAGACTATAGAATAAGTATATTTAAAATTCATGTGATAAAATATAGAGAACAAGATGATAGAGAACTGATTAAAACAAGTAGGTGCCATTTTGAAAAGGGAGCAAATACAAATTCTAAAAATAGAAAAACATACTCATTGTAGTTTAAAACTTAATGAATGACCTAAAAAGCAGAACAAATGTCCCCAGAGTATGAGAGAAAAAGTTAACTAGAAGGGAAATGTGTGTGTGTGTTGGGGGAGATACCATAATGTAGCACAGAGAGACAAAGATACAGGGATATGAAAGAGTGTTTTCAATATCTGTTATTAAGATTTCTGGAAGAAGTAAAGAGGATGACTCAGAATTTTCCAGAATTGATGTCATATATCTCCAAGCCTAAAATACACTATTTCCAGAAATAATATTAATAGCAATAGTAATAATAAATGGTAATTCATGCCATGATATCATAATTAAGTGAATAACATCAAAGACAAAGAGAAATTTTGATATCAGAAAAATGTTAATTAATTACAAACAATTAGACTAAAAATACACCTTTGACCTCAACTACGGAGGCTGGAAAATACTAGAGTTACAACTTCAAAGTACTAAAGTGAGAAAAAACTGTCAACATAGAAGCTTAAAACTAAACAATCTGTCCTTTAAGAATAAATTCAAAATGACATTTTAGGGAAACAAAGACAAAGTGCCACTCACAGGACTTACTAGAAGAATTATAAAATACAGTTTTCACTAAGAAAGAGCTTGAACCTACAACAAAGAGAGTAAGAGTCAAGGGACAATGATAAGCAAAGAACAGATAAACATGTAGGCAAATCTAAGTTGATATCAACTATATAAATAATAATAACTCATTTAGGTAGTGAAAAAACAAGGACAATCTAAATTATAGGCAAAAATGACAGAAGATGGCAAAGAAGACTTGTATCATAGGTAGGTAGGTAGGTAGAGGAGTAATTTCATTTCCAACAATATCAAATATATAATGTTAAAAATTTAAAATGAATGACTGAAAAAATTAGAAGTAGAATGAAAATAAATAAAATGGGGGGAAGGATTAAAGAAATGTCATTGATCAAAAAAATTTCAAGAAAGGAAACAAAAAAAGAAGCATAGAGAAACTATTGTAAATAAAATCACAGCATAATATGAAAAGCATATATCTAAATATCAATAATCACACTGACATTAATAGAAAAAAACTGATTAGAGGGGAAAACAAACCATAAGAGACTCTAACTCAGGAAGCAAACTGAGGGTTGCTGGAGTGGAGGAGGGTAGGGAGGCTGGGGTGGCTGGGTGATGGACATTGGGGAGCATTGTGAATTGTGTAAGACTGATGAATCACAGACCTGTACCCCTGAAACAAATAATACATAATATGTTACAAAAAAAAAAAAAAAAAACTCGTTAAAATATGAAGACTAACAGATTGTATTTGTACATGCATATATCCAACTATTTGCTATTAGCAAGAGATACAATTAAAAAATAGTGACTGGAAAGTCTGACATGGAAGTAAAAGCATGGAAAAAGATTGATAGGAGAAATGTTAATTAGAACAAAGCAGATGTGGCCATATAAGCAAAATAAAATGAATAAGAGTCCAACTCTTTAATAAAATAAAGAAGTGGATCACTGAAATATAAATTAATTCACCAGAAAGATGCAACTGTACTGAGCCTATAGACATTTCACAAATACAGCCTCAAATATGGAATATAAAGATTTTCTAAACATTTCTCAAGGATGTTCATATATGTCCATTAGATCAGGCTTGTTAATTGTGAAAGAAGGGAGGGGAAAAAAAGAGGAAACAAATCTAGCATTGGAAGCAGTATCTGGTAGCACAGCACCCTTCCATTCATGCAGATGTTTATTATTTTTGTCTAGACAAAAAATAGGTTAGTCTCAGACACTTTCTCCTGACAAACTGTAAGATTATTTTGTTAGGTTCCATATTAAACATTGAGATTATGACCGGAATTGCATTGAATCTGTAAGCTAATTTTGGAGAGGAACTGACACTTTTCCTTGAATAATTGGACTTTCTATCAAGTAACATATTTCAGTATTTATTCAAGTATTATTTGTGTCTCATATTTTTCTCATTAGTTCTAAAAATTTCCCTAAGTCTTAATATTTTTCTTAACCCTTTTATGTTTTTGTTGTTCTGTTAATCTTTTATTATTTCTTATGATTGATTATAACATGAGAGAGCTTTTTTTTTTCAATTAATATATCATGTATTATTTGTTTCGGGAGCACAGGTCTGTGATTCATCAGTCTTACACAATTCACAGCACTCACTATAGTACGTATCCTCCCCAATGTCCATCACCCAGCCACTCCCTCACACTCCCTCCACTCCAGCAGCCCTCAGTTTGTTTCCTGAGATTGAGTCTCTTATGGTTTGTCTCCCTCTCTGGGTTCATCTTGTTTCATTTTTCCCTCCCTTCCCCTATGATCCTCTGTCTTGTTTCTCAAAGTCCTCATAACAGTGAGAGCATATGATAATTGTCTTGCTCTGATTGACTTATTTTGCTTAGCATAATACCCTCTATAGTTCCATCCAAAGAGAGAGCTATTGATTTGTATATTTACTCTGTATCTGGTGACTGTTGTGTGTTCTTTAACTTCCAGTCACTTTTCAGGTAACACTGATAGTTTTTCTAGTTAGGCTGTGGTATCATTTGGAAATAGAATGATTCTATTTTATTCTTCCTTACTTTTACACTTTATGTATATTTCTCTTTAATAATGCAGTGTTGAGAAATGTTAGAATAATAGTTAAGTATTGGTAGTAAGAGTGGGTACCCTTCTTGTATTACTAAGTACTTTTTACATTGATGTCAGGTATTAGTCTTAAGATTAATAATTATACGGAGAAATTAATGTTCAATTCATAGCTTACAAAATATTTTTGATAAGACAGGAATAAACTAATTAAAGTTTCTGACAGTCACTCACATTTTCTGATTTTGATTTTGAAGATACGACTAATCCACCTGCTGCTATGCCCCTCTTCCCAGATCCCAATATAAAATAGAAGTGTTTTCTTTTCTGTATTCTCTAACAGAACAGATATTATATTTGGCGTTTTCTCTCAATATTAAAACAGTTGAAGTCCATCTACTTGAAGAGGGATATTTGGTTTGTTATTGATGACCATTCTTACTTACTGACTCCTTTGTTTTTTTTTCTTTGATTGTTGGTTACAAAACATAATATGTATTTAAAGGGACAAATAATGGCTTGGAGAAATCATTGTTTTAGCAACTCTTTCAAAATATTTATTATGTGTTATACACTATGCTCAGCACTATGAGGAATGAATACGTAAAACACTAAATTGTGAAATAATAATGAAAAATTTCAGGCTTACTTTGGCATAATCGAAAAACAAGAGGAAAAAAAAAGCAGATCACTTTTGGACTTAATATCCACTTAGCTTTCCTTTAAACATGTGTTTTCTTTATATGCTACACTCAGGTTATAAAGGTCTTGTTCCTTGTGCACAGAAAAACAGCAGATATGATAATTCCAAATATAGCATTAAGTGTCTGGTATTTTCTAGAACAAAAAGAATAATACATGAAAATATTATACAATGAATTATCTATCTCCTGCTATCATATCAGTTTCCTGATTTATAAATGTCATTGCTGCTTTTCTGTATAGTAAGGCATACCTGGCTTTTCTTTGCTTGTTTGGTTGATTCATTGTTAAAATAGTCCAAGAGGACTGAGCTATGAACAACAGTCTGGAGAATCTGGTGACTCTCAATGTAATGTCATCCAGTAACGTGAGTGGGATTTCTCCACTTTGTCTCACAGACATACAAATCATACCTTATTAAAGAATGTATTTCCAAGTAAGATATTGAATTAGTATAATACAATTATAGAATCATAAGCCATAGTAATGGTCATCATATTCAAGTCCTTCATTTTGAGAATGTGGAAACTGAGGTTCAAGGAGGTTAAATAATATCCCTAGGGTGATGTAGATACAAAGAAGCTTCCCCGGAATTGAAACATCACCCTCACTGCCTGTCCAGTACTTTTTACACCATAGCACACTGCAGAATTTTAGAGGCAGACTGTCCATTTTTAAAATTTAAATTATAATTCAGAAAAGAAGGAAATGCTTTTCTTTATTATTATTATTTTTCAGTTTTCTATGTAAGTCTCCTTACATAACATTCCATTCTGGAGAAACCTGTATAAAATAAATTTAGGTAAATTACCAGGGAGTATTCAAGCCCATCAAACTTTGTGAAGTGAGAATTTATCTCAGAGTTGAATCTACTGAATTTGACAAATGCTTTAAATTTATAATAAAAGTTTAGAGAGAGAAAAGAAAGATGAGAGATGAAAGGAAGGAAGGGAGGAAGGAGGAAGGAAGGGAGAATAGAAGAGGAAGCCTAGCATTATCAGAGAATGGATATTAGATACAATATTTTCCTTAAGAAATTATTAGAAATTCCTCTAATGCATGACAGTGGCGGGCCTGTCAAACCATATTTACCTTGAAATTCATATTTTAATAATTTTGAATTTTTTAAATTTTATTTATAATTTACTTTAGTGTGTCCTCTTTTGTTAGAATGCTGCCCATCTGTCTTCATTCTCCTAATATTCATCTAAGTACTTTTCCACTTTCAGTTCCCAGTTGAGTGTGGGTGATTATTTTCCTGTTATTAATTTTTCTTTTTATTTTGAATAAATTTTTGTCATAATCTTGACCACTTATTTCAAAAATATAAATGTATTATTAAAATATTCTGGATTTTTAAAAAAGATGTATTTATTTACTTTAGAGAGAGAGAGCACAAACGGAAAGTAAGTAAGGTATTGAATCAGCATAATATGGGGAAAGGGTAGAGGGAGAGAATTTCCAAGCAAACTCCCACAGAGCATGGAGCCCGATGTGGGGCTTAATCCTATGAGCCATGAGATCAGGACCTGAGCTGAAACCAAGAGTCAGACACTCAGCTGATGAAGCCACCCAGGTGCCTCTAAAATATTCTGGATTTTTAAAGAAACCTGACAGCATTTATTTATGTAAATGGATCTTGACTTGTCAAGTATAGATTTCTTTAATGGTTTTTAAGGTGAAAATACATCTTCTTACTTTTATTTTCTACAGAATCCTAGCTGGATTCTGGAATCCAGAATCTGGATCTGGAAGTTTCTGGGATTTTCCTCATGTAGGAAAAATCTGTAAAGCAAGCTTCATGAGGGCAGATACTTTTGTCTTCAGTGTTGTATTGCTACAACCTGAAATAAGGTCTAACACATAATAGATGCTTATGAAATACTTACTAAATTAATGAAAGACAGCACTTGCTATATTTGCCCTTCTCAGCCCCTTTCTTCATGCAGAAGCTTGGAGCATGGGTGTGATGCTGGAGTCCATACTTAGCCATGGATACCTGAGCATTGGAATGCAAAGTTGGGAGAAGCATGAATCTCCAAGCCACAGAATAGCTCTTCATGACCTTCAAAATCCTTCTGACTTTCTTCCTTTTTTAAACATCAGTGTTTTATCAGTTTCAGGTGTACAATATAGTGATTCAGCAAGTCCATACATTATCTGATGCTCATCATGAGAAGTGTGTTCCTTAGTCCCCATCAGCTGTTTAACCCAACCCCTTCTCTTTCTCCCTCTCTCTTTTTCCCTTTGCTTATTTGTTTTGTTTCTTAAATTCCACATATGAGTGAGATCATATGGTATTTGTCTTTGTCTGACATTTCATTTAGCATTATACTCTATAGCTCCGTCCATGTCATTGCAAATGGCAAGATTCCATTATTTTTCAAGGCTGAATAAATATATATATAATAAATAATTCATATACATTATTATGTATGTTTATATATAAATATATATTTAATAAATATAAACATATATATATAGGTTTATTCCTAGGTGTCTTGTTATTTTTGGTGCAATTGTAAATGGGATTTTTATTTTATTTTATTTTTAAATGATCTCTACATCCAGTGTGGGGCTTGAACTCACAGTCACAAGGTGAAGAGTCACATGCTCTTCCAGCTGAGCCAACCAGTGCCCCAGTGGGATGGTTTCTTAATTTCTCCTTCTGCTACTTCATTACTGGTGTATAGAAATGCAACAGATTCCTACACGTTGATTTTGTATCCTGCGACTCTACTGAATGCATTTATTAGCTCTTGAAGTTTTTGATGGAATCTTTCAGGTTATCTATATATAGTATCATGTCTCCTGCAAATAGTGAAAGATTTACTTCTTCCTTACTGATTTAGATACCTTTAATTTCTTTTTGTTGCTTGATTGCTGGACTTCCCGTGCTATGTTGAATAAAAGTGGTGAGAGTGAACAACCTTGTCTTGTTCCTGACCTTAGAGGAAAAGCTCTCGGTTTTTCCCCATTAAGGATGGTCAAGAAATGAGCAAAAGACATCAACAGACATTTATGCAAAGCAAACATCCAAATGGCTAAAAGACACATTAAAAAGTGCTCAACATCACTTGGCATCAGGGGAGTACAAATCAAAATCACAATGAGATACCACCTCACACGGATCGGAATGGCTAAAATTAACAAGTCAGGAAATCAGATGCTGGTGAGGATGCGCAGAAAGGGGAAAGCTCCTACACTGTTGGTAGGAAGGCAACTTGGTGTAGCCACTCTGGAAAACAGTATGGAGGTTCTTCAGAAAGTTGAAAATAGAGCTACCCTATGACCCAGCAATTGCACTACTGGGTATTTACCCCAAAGATACAAATGTAGTGATCTGAAGGGGTACCTGCACCCCAATGTTTATAGCAGCTATGTCCACAATAGCCAAACTATGGAAAGAGCTCAGATGACCATCAGCTGATGAATGGATAAAGAAGTTGTGATACACACACACACACACACACACACACACACACACACACACAGAGAGAGAGAGAGAGAGAGAGAGAGAGAGGAATATTATACAGTGATCAAAAAAGGAATCCTGCCATGTGCAATGACGTGGATGGAACTAGAAGATATTGTGCTAACTAAGCAAAATAAGTCAACAGAGAAAAATAATTATCATATGATCTCACTGATATGTGGAATATAAGAAACAAGGCAGAGGATCATAGGGGAAGAGAGGAAAAATTGAAATGGGATGAAACCAGAGAGGGAGACAAACCATAAGAGACTCTCAATCTTAGGAAATAAACTGAGGGTTGCTGGAGGGGAGGGAAGAGGGATGAAAGGGTGGCTGGGTGATGGACACTGGGGAGAGTATGTGTTGTAATGAGCACTGGGTATTATGTAAGACTGATGAATCAGAGTTGTGCCTCTGAAACAAATAATACATTATATGTTAAGTCATTGAATTTAAAGTAAAAGAAAGAATAATTTAAAAAAATAAAAAATCTTTAGAGAGAAGGAAAATGATAGAGGTCAAAATTCAGACCTATAGAAAGAAAGGAAGAGCCCAGGAGAAGGAATAAATTAAGATAAAAGGAAAAAGAAAAAAGTATGATGTTAACTGGGTTTTTCATATATGGCTGATACAATGTTGAGGTGTGTTCCCTCTAAACCTACTTTGTTGAGAATTTTCTATTGTGAATGGATATTGTACTTTGTCAAATGCTTTTTCTGTACCTACTGAAATGATCCGGTGGTTCTTATCCTTTCTCTCATTGATGTGATGTATCATGTTGATTGATTTGTGAATATTGTACCACCATTGCATCCCAGGAATAAATCCCCCTTGATCATGGTGAAAGATTTTTTTAATGGATTGTTGGATTCAGTTTGCTAGCATTTTGTTGAGGATTTTTGCATCTATGCTCATCAGGGATATTGGCCTGTAGTTCTGTATTTAGTGGTGTCTCTATCTGATTTGGGTATCAGGATAATGCTGGCCTCAAAGAATGAATTTGGAAGTTTTCCTTCCTTTTCTATTTTTTGGAATAGTTTGAGAAGAATACATATTAGCTTTTCTTTAAATGCTTGGTAGAATGCACTTGTAAAGCCATTTTGTCCTAGACTGTTATATGTTGTGAATTTTTTGATTATGGATTCAATTTCTTTGCTGGTTATTGTTCTGTTCAAATTTTCTGTTTCTTCCTGTTTCAGTTTATGTGTTTCTAGGAATTTATCCATTTCTTCCAGGTTGTCCAATTTTTCAGCATATGGTTTTTCATTATATTCTCTTATGATTGTATTTCTGTAGTGTTTGTTATTTCTTCTCTCTCATTCATGATTTTATTTTTGAATTTTTAATCTTTTTTTTCTTGATAAGTCTAGCTAGAAGCTTGTCAATTCTATTGATTTTTTTTTCAGAACCAGCTCTTGGTTTCATTGTTTTTCTTTTTTGTTTGTTACTATATCGTTTATTTCTGCTCTAATTCTTATTATTTCCTTCCTTCTACTGGTTTTTGGCTTTGTTTGTTGTTCTTTTGCTAGTTCCTTTAGGTGAAGGTTAGGTTGTTTATTTGAGATTTTTCTTGCTTCTTGAGGTAGGCCTGTATTGCTATAAGTTTCTCTCTCATTTATGGCATCCTAAAGATTTTGGATCATTGTGTTTTCATTTTCATTTGTTTCCATGTACTTTTATTTTTTAAGATTTTATGTATTTATTTGTAAGAGTGAGAGGAGAGAGAGTGCATGCACAAGTAGGGGGAAGCAGCAGGCAGATAGAGGAGCTGGCTCCCTGCTGAGCAGAGAGCCCAATGCAGAACTTGCTCCCAGGACTTTGGGATCATGAACTGAGCCAAAGGCAGAGATGCTCAACTGACTGAGCCACCCAGGCATCCCTCCATGTACTTTTTTAGTTTTTCTTTTATTTTCTGATTGACCTATTCATTATTTAGTAACATATTATTTAACTTCCATGTATTTGTGGTGCTTCCAAGTTTTTTCTTGAGGTTGACTTAGTTTTATAGCATTGTGGTCAGAAAAGTTGTATGGTATGACTTCAATCTTTTTGAATTTGTTGAGGCTTGTTTTGTGGCCCAATATGTGATCTATTCTGGACAATGTTCCATATGCACTAGTAAAGAATGTGTATTCTGCTGTTTTAGGATGGAATGTTCTGAGTATATCTGTTAAATCCATTTGTTCCAATGTGTCATTCAAAGCCATTGTTTCCTTGTTGATTTTCTGTCTAGATGATCTGTCCGTTGATATAAGTGGGATATTAAAAATCTCTTACCATTATTGTATTATTATTATCGATTAGTTCCTTTGCTTGTTATTGGTTGTTTTAGGTATTTGGGTGCTCCTAACATTGGGTGCATAAATATTTACAATTGTTTTATCTTTTTTTCAGGTTGTCACCTTTATCAGTATAGTGTCCTTTTTTGTCTCTTATCCCAGTCTTTGTTTTAAAGTCTTTTGTCTGACATAAATATTGCTACTTTGGCTTTTTTTGACGTCCATTTGCATGATAGATGTTTCTACAACCCCTCACTTTCAATCTGCAGGTGTTTTTAGATCTAAAATGAGTTTCTTGTAGGTAGCATATGGATGGATGTTTTTTAATCCATTCTGTCTTTCTATATCTTTTTTTAAATTTTTTTAATATTTTATTTTTTATAAACATATATTTTTATCCCCAGGGGTACAGTTCTGTGAATCGCCAGGTTTACACACTTCACAGCACTCACCATAGCACATACCCTCCCCAGTGTCCATAACCCCACCCCCCCTCTCCCAGCCCCCCTCCCCTCAGCAATCCTCAGTTTTTTTGTGAGATTAAGAGTCACTTATGGCTTGTCTCCCTCCCAATCCCATCTTGTTTCATATACTCTTCTCCTACCCCCTTAACCCCCCCATGCTGCATCTCCTCTCCCTCATATCAGGGAGATCATATGATAGTTGTCTTTCTCCGATTGACTTATTTCACTAAGCATGATACCCTCTAGTTCCATCCACGTCATTGCAAATGGCAAGATTTCATTTCTTTTGATGGCTACATAGTATTCCATTGTGTATATATACCACATTTTCTTTATCCATTCGTCTGTTGATGGACATCTAGGTTCTTCCCATAGTTTGGCTATTGTAGACATTGCTGCTATAAACATTCGGGTGCACGTGCCCCTTTGGATCACTACGTTTGTATCTTTAGGGTAAATACCCAGTAGTGCAATTGCTGGGTCATAGGGTAGTTCTATTTTCAACATTTTGAGGAACCTCCATGCTGTTTTCCAGAGTGGTTGCACCAGCTTGCATTCCCACCAACAGTGTAGGAGGGTTCCCCTTTCTCCGCATCCTCGCCAGCATCTGTCATTTCCTGACTTGTTAATTTTAGCCATTCTGACTGGTGTGAGGTGATATCTCATTGTGGTTTTGATTTGTATTTCCCTGATGCCGAGTGATATGGAGCACTTTTTCATGTGCCTGTTGGCCATCTGGATGTCTTCTTTGCAGAAATGTCTGTTCATGTCTTCTGCCCATTTCTATATCTTTTGATTATTTAGTCTATTTATATTCAAATCAATTATTGATAGAAATGTATTTATTGTCATTTTATAACTTGTTTTGTGGTTGTTTCTGAAGATTTTGTCTAATCCTTTTTTGTCTTTCATAGCTTGCTGATTTTTTTAGTGATATATTTGGATTTCATTCTCTTTATTCTTGGCATGTTTATTAGTGGCTTTTGACATATGTTTACCATCAGTTTGTATATAACCTCTTCTGCATATAGCAGTCTGTATTAGGTTGATGGTCATTTAAATTTAAATCCATTCTTTACTCCTCTTCTCCCCACATTTTAGGTATATATTGTCATATTTTACATCCTTTTATGTTTTGAGTTCTTTGACTGCTTTTTTTTACATAAATAGTTGTGAAGTTTGTTCTGCCAGTCTTCAGGTCATTTTCTGGGATATTTAGGATGATTTGATAGTTACCTGCATGTGTTTGTGGGATGAGGTGAGCTTAGGAAGCTCCTAGTCTTTCTCTGTCATCCAGCCTACTCATCCCTCTGACTTCGGATGAAAGAAAAATGCAATTCTTTCTTTTAAAGAGATTAATAAGGTCAATGTTATTTGGAGACTTCTGTTACAGTGAGCCTCATGCAAATCAATGAAGCTTTGCTTTTTTTTCTTTTTTTTTTAATGTTTTTTTTTATTATTATTATTTTTATTTTCAGCATAACAGTATTCCTTGTTTTTGCACCACACCCAGTGCTCCATGCAATCTGTGCCCTCTCTAATACCCACCACCTGGTTCTCCCAACCTCCCACCCCCCGCCGCTTCAAACCCCTCAGATTGTTTTTCAGAGTCCATAGTCTCTCATGGTTCACCTCCCCTTCCAATTTCCCCCAACTCCCTTCTCCTTTCTAACTCCCCTTGTCCTCCATGCTATTTGTTATGCTCCACAAATAAGTGAAACCATATGATAATTGACTCTGTCTGCTTGACTTATTTCACTCAGCATAATCTCTTCCAGTCCCGTCCATGTTGCTACAAGAGTTGGGTATTCATCCTTTCTGATGGAGGCATAATACTCCATAGTGTAGGACCACATCTTCCTTATCCATTTGTCCCTTGAAGGGCATCTTGGTTCTTTCCACAGTTTGGCAACCGTGGCCATTGCTGCTATAAACATTGGGGTACAGATGGCCCTTCTTTTCACTACATCTGTATCTTTGGGGTAAATAACCAGTAGTGCAATAGCAGGGTCATAGGGAAGTTCTATTTTTAATTTCTTGAGGAATCTCCACACTGTTCTCCAAAGAGGCTGCACCAACTTGCATTCCCACCAACAGTGGAAGAGGGTTCCCCTTTCTCCACATCCCCTCCAACACATGTTGTTTCCTGTCTTGCTAATTTTGGCCATTCTAACTGGTGTAAGGTGATATCTCAATGTGGTTTTAATTTGAATCTCCCTGATGGCTAGTGATGATGAACATTTTTTCATGTGTCTGATAGCCATTTGTATGTCTTCGTTGGAGAAGTGTCTGTTCATATCTTCTGCCCATTTTTTGATATGATTATCTGTTTTGTGTGTGTTGAGTTTGAGGAGTTCTTTATAGATCCTGGATATCAATCTTTTGTCTGTACTGTCATTTGCAAATATCTTCTCCCATTCTGTGGGTTGCCTCTTTCTTTTCTTGACTGTTTCCTTTGCTGTGCAGAAGGTTTTGATTTTGACGAAGTCCCAAAAGTTTATTTTGGCTTTTGTTTCCTTTGTCTTTGGAGACATATCTTGAAAGAAGCTGCTGTGGCTGATATCAAAGAGATTACTGCCTATGTTCTCCTCTAGGATTCTGATGGATTCCTGTCTCCATATTACATGCAACAAATTTCACTGAGGCTAGGATGGCTAAATTTGTCGATAGAAAAATTTGTAGGCCCAGAGTATCTGAATTTCAGTAAGTCACTGGACAAGCTTGTGGAAAGGAATAAATAATAATGAAATAGTATTATAGAATAGATGAGGTCAAACATGGTTAAGTGGGCTATATCCAAACTATTGATTAGCAGATTGATATAAATCAGAACCAATACCATTGCTATGTAGTCACATTCCATATACACTTCCACATTGTTCCAATTGGTACAGAAAAATAAAAAATTATCTTACACAGGTGATGTTGGAGGATTCATAATGGTAGCACAACTTATGGGCAGGGATGATTTTGCTCTTAAAACATTTTATATTTTTAACTTTAGCATGATGAATAAATAACCTTTTATAACACATGTCTTCAAAAACAGCAACTCGTATTAAGAGAAAATAACATTTTCCTAAAAAATTAGATGGCAAATTATAAAAAATAGATTAGAATTCTTCCCTCCTTGTAAATGTCATTATTCCTAAAGGTGAAGATGGTGTGATTGCTGACATTGAACACTGGCAACCTGATACTATGCATACATTTTGCCTCTTGAATGTCTAGCTAAGGAAACATATAGAGCAGGCGTACAGGTTAGAAATCACATGAGCTTTTCCTAGTTGCTGGAGCTGGTGAATAGCACGTTTCTATAGGTACTGAAAGAGGGTTGGGATTATTGCAGACTGATCAATCTTGCTTAGTCGATTTTGTTTTAACAACAGCCAGAGCAACATCAAAAACCTTGAATATTGTCAGCATTGTATAGCACAGGGCAGACAATTGTCATAACATTTCCAGCTGTCACTGAGAGACTAAGCCAGATTTAGGGATAAACGATCATAATCATTATAGTCTTATATTTATTCCAGCCCCTTCATTATTAGTTCTGGATATGGCATGTTTATCTCTTAAATTAAGAATGATTTGTTCCCATGTAGTGCCTATCACTTGAGAATTTCAACGTGCTTTATGAGCACTGGGCTGAGTTTATATCTAGCCCGGAACTTCTGCCAGAGCTCTTCTGAATCCCTCTGGAGCTCTACTGAGTGTGCTACTATTTCCTTAATGGCACTTCTCACTCAGATCATCTCTGTTGGGATGACAGGAAAGTCTGCTGAGGTTTGGAGGAAAATGTGAATTTGAATTTGGAGCACTATCTCTTTAATCCTTTCAGCCGTCTTTGAAGTAGAAAAGTGATGAGAATTATTGCATCCATTTTCTAGACTGGATTTCAAAGTGTTGCCATTGAAACAATTTCTGCAGGGGTGACTTGCAGGCCTTCGGCTGTCCTCCACCATATGCTGTCTCCCTGATATAAACTGAAGTGGGAAGAGAACAGAGAGATTTGGATCCCAGAGCTTGTTTCCATAAAATTAAGTAACATTTGATGTTTAGGCATTTGAAATGGATGACTTCGTGTCTTCTTTGTAAGGTATACATCTAAGGTACTACACAAAATATTTGAAAGTAATTGTTTGAACTCTGTCCATTCTACCTATAACTGTCAGGTTTCTTATCCTTTTTTTTTTTTTTAATATCTGTTATTTTGACTCTCTTATTTTTTTCTTTTGATCCAATTTGTTATGTTACCTTTGCTTCGTACTTAAAATGTTATTATTGAATTATTATTTCATGGCTATCTATTCCTCAACAAACACTGTTGGAACAAGTGCCGCAACATACTGCCCGAGGGTCTGCATTGGGTAAGTAAGAGAAGGCAAAAGTGATTAATTTATTTATTTTAGAAGCCGAAGCCAATGTATACTTAAAATAATGCTTTATATGCCATCTCAAAAATGCATCATAAATAAGTTGAGGTTTATATTTCACACACTTTTTCATCTTTGAAAAGATTTCAAATATATCTTCCCAACATAAATACACATGCACACACACACAAAGTTAAAGGAAAAAAAAAAAGCATTCTTGGAACTCTAGAGATAATCAGCACCAAAATCCTGACATTTTTTCCCACTCTTTCCTTGTGTTAAAAACATACCACTTCTGTCAGTTATTGCTAGATATTTTTTTTAAAATGCAGACTTATCCTTCTACCAAAATGGAAATGCCATTAAAAAAAAAACTTTAAAGTAGTTTTTCAAAAATCAGCGTGATGGATTTTTAAATGTTTGCTCATCAATAATATCCCATCACTGAGACTGCACTGAAAAAGCATAAAATTCTATTTGTTTGGGACTGCCGGATGCTATAATGGTCCAATGGCTAATTGCTCCATAAAACCCAGAGGTAGTATTTCTTACACACCTCATTCTCAGAAAGCAGAATTTGATTAATTGATGCTGGATGGTTAGCTATCATAAAACGGGGCATTTCGTTCAGACAAATGAAAACTGGTTGAAAAAAATTGTGTGCAAAAGCATTGAAAAATAAGAACTGGAAGGGTCAAAGGGCAGCAGGAAAAACCTATTTGGCAGTTAGCTCGTATTTACCTTATAAATTTTTTAATAATGGTTGATGCATTTTAATCTCTGACTGTCTTACACTACAAAGTGTAAGTCAATGTATAAGCTAATTGTAGCAAGCAAAAGTGGTATTTAATGCACTGGACACTTTCACTATCAAAGTATTGCATCTCTAATTAGTGTTTGTAACTGATGTGACAGCAGTTTATAGAGCACCAAAATAGTTCCTAATTTGTCAAGTGGGTCTGAAGCTTATGGCAGCTTTCTGATCATCTCCCTTGCCGCAGGACCTGAAAGCACCTTCAAAAAGCTTTCTCTCATTGATCTTTAGTCAGATGCTGACCGAAAAGCAGACAGCCCTGCCAGAAAGAAGATAGATAGGTGCTGCACTAGCATGAAAAACACCGCACCCTTAATGAAAAAGGTTCTTGCTTATAACTCATGTGTGTGTACAAACACATCCACACGGGGGGTTTCGATGGGGATTGCAGTCCTTGGAAATTAAGGGGGAGTGCATTTGTTATTTATTTTTTCATTCTTCTCACATACAGTTGCCCACTATGAATGTCTGGAATGCACTAAGCAGGCTATTTGTTAGTTCCTGCGTAGTTTCTTTTTTTGTCTCTCACTAAGGTGGAATGCTTTAATGATTAGCATATAATTCTTAGGAAGTCAATGAGCTAATACAGGCACGTAAGATAAATACCAAGTTGGGGTTGTTCTCAGGATAAACAAAGGATTATCTGATATATATTTTGAACTTGTTATAAGAAAATGTGTACTACAGATTAAAATCTCACTGCCGTTTTGTGACAGTTCCCTTGCTGTCCTTTTGACGCAAAGGAAAGTTCTTGACCATAACATATCGATAATATATTTGTATTTTCAAATAGTTTATATACCATGAAAAATATCCAAGAAAAGTTACTAGCAGTACGCATTTGTCAACTACTTTTTAATTTGTCAAGTTAACAGAATGTATTACCAAAGATAACATGATGATTATCCCACCCACATCATATCTCAGCATCAAAGTCCGGGGTATTACACCCAGAAAACCATTTAGCAATTTGAAAAGGCACACTCTCAGCTGTTATGGGGACTGATTCATTGAAAAATGCAATCACCCCATCAATAAAGAGAGAAGGTTTTGTGGTTAGCAAGTCCAACCACCAAATTTTGCCACTTACTAGTAAGTGGCAAATAAAATCATTTTGTTCTACCTGTTAATTCAAGGTCATTTCCAAGTCAGCTGTACTTTGAGATAAATTATGGGGGGAAACTGCATACAATTTAGCTGACTATAACAGGGGAAATTCAAGGCCAACATGACCAAAAAAAAAAAAAAAAAAAATCATCTCTCTCCTTTCCCCTTTCTTATCATCCTGTGTTTTGTAGATTGAGAGAGGATTCATTCTTTTACAAGAATCAGGGAATCTGGGAGTATTCCTTGACATTGTATCTTTCTCCTAATTAACTCACACCAATGCTTCTGCAAGTCTTAGATTTATCAGGTAATAGTTCTCAAATATGTTTACTACTCTCAGTCTCCACTGACACCAGATTAATTTACCATCATCTGTAGACTGGATACTGCAAGGGCCTGTTAATGAGTATCACTTTATCCTACTCTATCTTGCACAAACTATTCTTAATGAATAAATCCAATCATGATACTCTTGCATAAAATATTTGATGCAGTTATTGTGGCCTGGGAGTCCCCCTTCATGTCTTAAAATTATTTATAGTCCCCTCAATTTTTTTGTTCATGTGGACATATCTGTTGATATTTACCATATTAGAAATTAAAACTGAGGGGTGCCTGGGTGGCTCAGTGGATTAAAACCTCTGCCTTAGGTTCAGGTCATGATTCCAGGGTCCTGGGATCCAGCCCCATGTCAGGCTCTCTGCTCAGCTGGGAGCCTGCTTCCTTCCTCTCTCTTTGCCTCTCTGCCTACTTGTGATCTCTGTCAAATAAATAAATAAAATCTTTAAAAAAAAATTAAAACTGAGAAAGTAAAAAATATTTATTTATTAAATGATAGAGAATAATAATAACAAGCACATTATAATTTCTGTAACATTTTTTAATGAAATATAACTATCTTCCAAAGCAAGTAATGGCAAGAGCAGCATTGTTTTACATTTTGTAGTGTCTTTAAGGTCTAGATTAATAGAGGTAGATGGGTTCTCAGATTCTACTTCTGCATTTAATCTATTACAATATATCATTTTCATTGAAGTACATAAAGAAAATCCTGCATCTGAGAAATAAGTAGTTCGAAAAGGGAGGAGTATCCTAATAGTCTTTTCAGATAGTCTTTTTTTTTTAAAACTACAACAAATATTTTATAAATCTCATTCTTAAATATTTGGTTTTTATTTAATTATTTAAGATAAGCTTTTTGATACTATACTAAAACTTTCGGTCAACAGATTTTAGTTTTTTTAAGGACAAAAAGTGCTTTTTGAACTGTTATTACATCTAAATATTTTTTTTTTAAGATTTTATTTATTTATTTGACAGACAGAAATCACAGTTAGGCAGAGAGGCAGGCAAAGAGAGAGGAAGGGAAGCAGGCTCTCTCCTGAGCAGAGAGCCCGATGTGGGGCTCGATCCCAGAACCCTGGGATCAGGAGCTGAGCCCAAGGCAGAGCCCTTAACCCACTGAGCCACCCAGGTGCCCCACACCCAAATGTTTCTTAAAGGTTAGTTGCATTGTGGAATCTGAAAACAGACCCATGAACTTTTTGTACTCTGATACATTAAAATTCATCAGTCTTTCTAGCATTGTGAATGGATCTTTTACCCATGTGTGATTTTAAACATCATGCGTTCATTTGGAAAATATTAGTTCACGGAGTTATATAGATCTTCCCAATGTTGATACATTTCATTACACAATATCAAAATATCACATTTGCTACTATCACTACTGTATGTATCAAAAGTCTTTCTGTGTTAGGAATCTGTGAAGCTCATGGTAGTAGATACAAGTTTTCCAGAATTCACTTGAAACCTTATCATTTATAACAACCTGCATTTGGCTTGAAGTGACAGGCTTACTTAGTTCATTTTTGATAAAATGATTGCCACATACCCAAGTCTGAATAAACCCTAGTTTGTCCACAAGTTTTTCTTTCACGTAAAAGTGGTGTTCTGTGAAAAGAATAGCTAGTTCAGCTCGCAACTCAAGTAATTGCACAAATGCTTTTCCTCGAGACAACTATCATACTTGGGTGTGCACCCGAAGTCTTTACTTCTCAGTTCATATACAGAATATTTAGACGATGTATACTCAAAGGTTGATATTTAAAAGAAGTGATCATTTTTACTACTTTACTAGGATATGCTTAAGTGAAATTGGCTTTCCCTCCTTCCTCTCCTGGGAGTACATTGGAGAATACAATACTAGTATAGTTTGGTTCCACAGCCTTGATTTTCTGCTAAGAGCTAGTGGTTTTCCTGCCAGTGCTTTTGCACAGTCAGTGTAAATGTCAGTACAGCTTGTTCCAGAATAAACCATAAAATTCACAAGAAGTATTCAACTCTGAATATATCAGTATCGCTTGTGTTCATGGTGAAGAATTCACATAAAATAAATTTTCTTCAGTGATTAGTTGCTGTTGATACCATACACACACAAACAAAACAACAATCCAAACACATCTGTGTATTGGTCCTCTTATAAGGCAAAAGTACAATTCTACAGAGCAGATACAAACTCAGTCTCTATGTTTACAGTTATGTCTTTAATTCAGTACAGTACTATGTAGTTGGAAACTGTCAATGCCATGACTTCTTTTATTGCCTTTTTATCCAACAGGTATTCAGCAATGCCAACTCTACAAGGCTTTGTTAGTTCTTTTAACTAGTGTGCTCATGTATTCATCCAATGCAAAATATAATTTAACCCTACAATGCTTTAGTAATTTTTTTTATTTCTGGTATGCAGAATGGTGAACCATTTTTTTCTCTAAACGTTCATTTTTCCTGGGGTGCCTGGGTGGCTGAGCATATGCCTTCAGCTCAGGTCATGATCTTAGGGTCCTGGGATCAAGCCCCACATTGGGCTCCCTGCTCATCAGAGAGCCTGCTTCTCCCTCTGCTGCTCTCCCTGCTTCTGCTCTCTCTCTCTCTCTTTCTCCAATAAATAAATAAAATCTTTTAAAAATTTTAAAAAATAAAAGCTCATTTTCCCTGTATGTAGAATATTCAATTCCTTTTCCTTTAAACTCTAAATGGTTGATCTCAAAATGATGCCATAATTTTACTGGTATCATAATACTGTTCCAGAAGTTCTGTTGCAGAAGACACTGTAGGGTAAATTATTAACACCTATAAAGCTGAGAGAAAGGTAGCTTTTGTCATATTTTCATTTTTTATTTACAATTTTGTTCAATTTCTTTGGAGTAGGTTCTTTTTTTCTGTGAATAAGAGAACTCCGGTATGTCAGTTTCATCATTTTGGGCGTCTTTAGACCTAGATGGTGTAGCTGTAGGTTATGAAAGCAAGTCTTCTGCTCTCTTTTTTGAAGCGAATGATCCATCCTAAAATATAATAAAAATTTATTGTAAATAAGCTTATTTTATTTTAGAATAAAATATTTAACTAGAAAATAGAAACGAAAAAGTCAACAACTTAGAACAGGTTTCAAATTTTTAAAACATATTGTAAAACAACACATGTAAGTATGCTTAGTTCTTTATGTGTTTCTGCACAGGTTGGAAGAAAACTTTAGGATTTCAAAATAATAATTTCTTGAAAGATAATGAGGTTACAGGATCATAGTCAGTATATCCAAAAATAGCTGGTAAAAGCACAGTGGAAATACTGATAAGGAACTGAATTAATCTCTAAAAATATACATGTTTACATCTTGAGAAAACACAAAAATACACATAGCCACCCAAAAAATGACATCTTCATTGTCTTTGTTGCCTCTGGAAATCTCCACTATACACTGTTAAAGAAAGGTTGTATAAAAGGTGAGTGGTGTTTTAGAATTATTATGAAAATTGTTCTGACTCCTGGGACCCCCTGAGAGAGCCCCAAGGACAATTAGGGGTACTCAAACAACGTTGTGTATAACTTCTTTAATGGAAGTACTCCTAAGATTAAAGTAATAATCTTTACATGCTTGGAAAAAAGCCCTCCAAGGTTTTACTTCTCTGGACAGTTCTATGCTCACCTCTAATCAAGCTGCACAGACTCCACATCACATTGTGTCTGGCCCAGGGCCTGACCCCAGGGCTCACTCTGCCTGCACAGTGTTCCACCTGCCCACATCGCCCAACCTTCCAACAAGTCCTCACCGCTTGGCTTCCTTTGGCTCTTCAGGCTGTTTTGATTCATAGCTCTAAGGCCCAAAAGGGACTTTGTGCTCACGATTATGCCTTATTTATTATTTTCAGATACCATCTGTGCTTTTCTTGTCATGGTAGAGGACGACTTCATTCTCCTACACACTCCAGCCTACTCTCTTCTCTTCTCAAGTTTGTACTCTAACAATTTTTAGTTAAAACAGTAGTGTTTACATTACTTTGTCTATGTAAATATTATTCACTGCATAGAAGAGTAATATATTAAGAATATTTTTATACATTGCAATTTTCTCCTGAGATGACTAAAAGACTTGTTTTTCCTCATGTGTACTATATTATAAATACATATTAGAAATTTTTAAATTTCTTTATTGGACCTATTATGCATTTATCACTGAGCTATTTTTCTTCCAAATGTTAAGACCTACCATAAATCTATCAATCCAGTTTTCCCCTTAAAAAAAATTTTTTTTTTACTAAAATCTGCACTGGTTAATTTTTAGGTCTGCTACACAGCTGTTGTCCTGGCTTCCTTTCACCTCAATCCTGTGTTGAATCAGCTGCTTCCTGGACCCCATATTTTCCATTTTCTTGGTGAAAGAGAAATTTTGCACACACTCCAGTAGCTTTCTAAGAAAGAGGTAGATGGGGGCAAATATACTGAGTCTTTGTATGTCAGAAAATACCTTTATTCTAGTCTGTTACTCAATGTATAGATTATTATTTTTCCTGAAAGTAGTGGAGAGAATGATACTACATATCAGTATTTTCCACTGATATGCAGATTTTCATTTGATTCTTTTGTCAGCCTGAAATTTCACCCCTATCCCTACCACCTCTAGTGTACCTAAATCCTGAATGTCTTCAGTTTAAATTATATAAAGAATGTACTTTTTTCCTGTGGATGTATTGGAAGGTGGCAAAGGATGCTATTATGTTGCTAGGTGGCACAGGGAAGACTTCTTATTGTCAACATATAAACTTCCAGTACTTTCTCCATGCTAAGCCCTGCACCACAATCCCACTTTGCTTTACCTGGTGCCTCAAAGTACTGATGCTTTCAGGGGTTCACAGCTCACATCTCCATAGTGTACTGTTTGCTGGCATTTCCTTATAGCTTCCTCAGCTCTGCTAGAGAAAAAATTATTTCTCAATCTACTTTCTAGCTTCTAAAACCTTTAAAAAATACTTTTTCCTTCCTTTGGTGATTTTCTTTATCCCTGTGAGATGTTGCATTTTTAAAAATTTTTTTAAAAATTCCTTCCTCTTATTTTGGGTTTGGGGAGAGAGAAAAGATAAATTCATCTGGGTAATCTGGCATTTTTTTTAAAAGATTATTGACCCTAGAAAAATAATATTGGACTTACATGTGTAATATGTAGGTCACATTTAAGGTGACCAGCTGCCTTGGTTTGCTCGGGACTAAGGTCTTCCTCAGATACATACTTTCAGTGCAAAAACTGTTAAAGTTCAAGGTAAGTCAGAACCATGGGTTACCCTATGTTATGGCATACTTAGAAATATTTCACTCCATCCTTTTTTATTTCTTCTAAAGATTTATTTTTATTTATTTGAGAAAGAGAGAGAGCATGTGGTGGGGAGGGGCCGAGGGAGAGGGAGAGAGAAACCTAAGCAGACTTTGCACTCAGCGCAAAGCCCCATGCAGGGCTCAATCTCTTGACTCTGAGATCATGACCTGGGCTGGAACCAAGAGCTTAACTGAATGCAATACCTAGGGGCCCCAGTACTCTAACCTTCTAAATGGGAAGCTTTTCTGTTATTAAAATATTCCCCATGGGTTCACATATCACCCACTGATATCTGTTGAGTATTAATATGCATAATGCATTACTCCAAGCACTTCAGAAGAAACATGTCAAATATCAACCCTATGAACTGTTCTGATTTTTTGTCATATATATATCATACATATATTTTAGTTGGTTAAAGGCACACATTCTAGAAAAGGATCTCTCCATCTGTCCCACTATGGCAGGTTTTGTCCTTGAGAGTTTTCCTTTCTCTCTCTGTCTCTCTCTCTCAATGTAGATATAGATATATCCTAAAGTCATCATTTTTTTTTCTTTTTTAAATTAAACTCTACTAATCCTTACCTTGGATTGTCACATTCTGGATTTTGCTGTCACATCACGAGAGGGTGGGACATTAGACATTGTCTAATTCAGGCAAAGTGTCAATGTCACAGTTACAGGCGTAGCTGTATTCTGTGGAGAAAGAAGCCAGGCACCGCAGGCATCGGAAACAGGACTGAAACTTCTGGGGTTGCAATTTAAGAGCTTGTCAGGGCCTCAGAAAAGGGGTAGGGATACAGAAAAAACTCCAGTTCTTTTGGGGGAGAAAAACTAATAACTGGGAAATTCTAGGAGAAAAACAACTCTACAGACTGAGCCAACTTGGTGGGAAATTTAGAAGGACCATAGGATTAGTGAAGTATGGCAAATTCTTAATCCCATGATCCTAACTGAGATAAACCATTGAAGTATTTCCTGTCTTGAGCAATGTGGTCAAGAATAATAATAATAATACTGTACTTACATATTACTCTCCAGGTTCTAGACACTGTTTTTAGTACTTCATGTATACTACCTAATTTAAATCCTCATGCTAATTCTATGAGGTAGCTATGATTAATGCTGTTTTTCAAATGAGATGAGTGACACTGATGAAGATGTCATAGAAAGCAAGTGAGAGAGCAGGGATTTAGCCCAGGGCAGATTGGCTCTGCGCATCCAAACTTGTATAACTGCTGCCCCACCAGGAAGTGAAAGCAGCTGAATGGTCTTGGAGAAGGCATGGGACAACATCGCTAAAAATAGGCACGCTGCCCATAGGGAAAGAGGTGGGCCATGGTCTGTCACTTCTTGTTGGACTCCTCTCTCATTTTAGGCACTTTTGCTTCAGCACGCAAATGTACTTAAAGTTAGCCCATCCATCGTTTGACTCTGTGCTCCTGTTTATCCACCACCCTACCTCCTTTTTAGCAGAAGAGATTCATTTTTACCCTTGTCATCTCTACTTTTCCTCACTCATTCTTTCTGAAACTGATCTCATTCTCATATTTACTAAACTTCAGCACTATTCAGAACATTCTTTCTTGTTGATGTTACCAATGCCTTAAAAGCTGCTAAATTCCACAAACATTTATTTTATTTTTTATTATGGAGAACCTTAAAAACATTCAGAGGTGAAGAGAATAATATACTCTTCTTATCAACGTATAACAATCCTGTTTCATCTATGACCTCATCTACTACCCCAGTCGGATTATTATAAAGCAGAATCCTATACACCATAACATGTTGTACCTAATTAATACTTTTGTGTGAATCCCTAAAAGATAAACACTGCTGAATAATCATAATTTCATTATCACACCTAAAAATTTAACCAAGACTTATATTATCAAATAACCTTACAACAGAATAAATTTCATCTTTCACATGACGTTCTTCTCTTTTAATCCTTAACTTTCACTAGACATCTCTGTAGCAATTTACATTAATATCTTAAAATCTCTTTGTATTGCTCCATAAAAAAATTCTGAGTTTTCATTCTGCTTTCATTCTGCAGTACTACCCCTTCGTCAAGCTAGGTGGGATATCTTGACTTTGTTTTTGTACATTAAAGACCACTTTTTGTGTCTTTCTCTTGTTATGCAAATGTTAGAGGCAGGTATTCTCTTGTCATTACTTGCCATTAATAGCCCCCTTTTCTCCAACTAACAAATACCTTCCTGTTAATCACGGCTGTGTATATGGCTCTTTTCTCACTAATAACCTCTTTCTGGATTTTCTTCTCTTATCTATTCCTGACAATTCTCAGAGCTGTATCTGTACCAGACTCTAACATTCTGATACTTTGAGTAGATTTGTTTCTCAGGCTTACCAAGATTTAGATCTTTTGGGGAGTACCTCAAGAATAACTTGCTCCCTCTGTTCTACTATAGCTAACCAGAAACCTAAAATGTGCATAAATGTCTGTCCAGTTATCCCTTTTCTTTTATAAATCTCTCACTCAGTATCCAAATCCTATGTATTATACCTTTTTGACATCCATGAAATGTGTCCATTCTCCTAATCCCATGACCTTTTGCCTTCATTTCAAGATCTAATCATTTAATCATCTGACTTCTGTAAGCTCTTGGCTTATCTTATTTCTAGCTCTTTCCTTTGAAAACTATTCTCCATATTGTCATGACTGATTAAAATCCATCAGTATCTCATCACTGCCTTCCAAATAACATCCAAATTTATCACCATTGTATAAGATATTCTTCAGGACTGACCCCAGTCTGGCTTTCCAAATCATTTTCCCGACTTGTACCCAGTGCTCCTCTTATACAGGACTGTTTTCATGATCTCCGAGGCCCCTATGACTCCATTCTCTTTTTCCCCCCTTTTCTTCCTCCATGCTAGTATCTTCTCAATCTTTGGAGACAGCTGGTACATCCTCCATCCTCCTTTCTGAGTTGCATTATCGGCCCTTGGAGCTCCCTCCTTCATAGACCTCACCACACTCTCATGGAAATTGCTTTGCTCAATGTCCCCCACTCTAGGCTGTTATCTCCGGAAGGGCAGGGATTCTGTCCTGCTTATCTTCACAGTCTCATAACTTAGTATATTTCCTGTAATTGAATAGTACTCTATATAATTAAGTGAGCAAAGGAATGAATGACAAAATTACAGTCTGGTTGAAAATTAAAACTTTGAATTAATTAGGTTTCTATTAGAATAAAAACTAGCATTTTTAGCTGTGTGAGTTGAAATTCCTTATTCTGTCAGATAGTCGGTTTCCTCATTGCTAAAAACAGTTGATACGAAGATTAAGTGAGTTAGTAAGGCTTAATCGATGGATATGCTTTCCCCACTGATCGGAATGAAAGGCAGGGAAAGTTAAAATTATTTCGATGTTTTGGGGTCTGTGAAAATGGAAGAACTGTTGGTAGTTCTACAAGACCTGGGAACGCAATAAATTTTGACAACTTTCTAAATCAGTCCAAAAACTTTAAAGAGAGCTTTTGTTCAGTAGTATCTTTGAAGCTGGTTATTTCAAGCAATACTCTTACTTATTTAGACTTAAATCTTTGGTTTATGTAGGCTTAAAATTACCAGTGACCCAAAACAAGACCACTGAATACTAACAATGATAATGCCATGAATAATAAGATTAATGGAACATCTCTAGTAAAAACAGTCTAAAATGACTTTGAGACATACTGAAAAACTATTTCCAATCACGTAGTAGCTTTGGGCAGTTACAACAATAGCTTTAGACAGATTTACTTGGTGGTCAGTAATAGAAGGGTAAGGCGGTTCATACTGTTGGCAGAAGTTACCTTCAGTGATAAGCTCTGCAAATATGGTTAACCTTTTTCTGTGTTTGAAAAGGGTTATTGAGCACATTTAGATGATTCCAGTTTCCCATCCAGAGACATAGCAATCACTGTCAGTAGCACTCTCTTCAAATACAAAGGACAGTGATGTCTGTAATCATGTCTCTAAAAATTTCAGGTCATGCTTGGATTTATTTGACTGCACACACTTAAAGGAAACCTCCTCTGATGTTTCTGTTCACCTCTAAGGAAGAGCTACTTAAATAGGCCCTTTTCTGAAAGTTCAGTTCTTGTGACTAATCTTAACCATTGGTATGTAAGCACAAAATCAAAGAACTTTGGAAATGGGGAGGAACTTCACTGAGGATTTAGTGTTTATATGGATGAGGAAATTGAAGCCCAAGAATATTATGAAATGTCTTAGATTGCGCAGTTGGTACCAGGGTCAGGATCAAAACCCAGTTCTACTGAATTTCAACTTGATATAGCTGGGCTCTGTGTCCAAAAATGTTTTGAGTTCCCAGTGAGTGGATGAAGAAAGTTGATACTTGTCTCAGTAGGAACTTAAAAAATACTCTTAACAGATATATAAATCTTTGTAGGGACCAAGAGTCCAAGGCAACATTTCCAAGGCCAGTAGCAAACTAGGCTAAGAATGTTCTCCAGTGGAGGCTGATCTGAGGAGGAAGGACAGACGTAACAGCTGGGCATCTGAAGGATGGCAGAGTTCAGCCTCCCAGTGGTGCCTAAATAGCTGCAAAAACACCAAAGGCAAATGCCAGGTTGAGAAAAGGAACAAGGGCCAGGCTTCTATTCTAGTATGGATTGGTTTGATTTCTAGAAGCTAGAGGCCTAGCAGAAGATGTTAGATGGATCAAAAAGATGTGATGGATACTGGTCTGTCGGCCAGAGCCAAAAAAAATCTATGGCCATCAAAGCTTTGTGCAACCCCAGGTATAAAAGGCATCAGGGGAAGGGGGCAATTTCTTAATCCTATAACAGTTATTAGAAGGGGCTCCCAACCTATTGCTGAAGAGGATTTCATTCCCCCAAAATGACATAATATGAACTCTGAATCCTGTAATGCATACCTTCCACAAATTAATATGAACCCAATGTTGATAATCTCTCCAGGGGAAAAAAGTCCACAGTATGTTGTTTGCTTCTGACCTCTAGACCTGAGTATAATGTAACTTTCACAATCTAGTTACTTGGCCTAGTGGCTTTGAATGAAAGTTTATTATGCCATCTCAGACATGTTTATGACCAGTTTTAGCCAGTGCAGGCTATAAAGGTACTTTTCCCTTGACCCAGTCAGTTAATTTTAAAATTCCTTGGGCCAAAACTCTCTGTGGGAAACAAACTTCTAGAATCACTAGGTAGAGTCTTAGTTTGCATCACTTTTGTGTCATGCTATTTTCTTCCATAAACAATAAACGTGGCTAACTTTTTCACAGAAGTAGCTCTTTCTATGTCCTGATTTTCAAAGAATTTGGTACCTTGGATAAAAATGAGTCAGATGTGTTGCTTAACCTTTTGAGTGACATCAGCATGAACTTACTCTTTATTTGAGACTCATCTAAAAAAGTATCCTTCTCAGAGGTCATTTCATGCTGACCATTTTTCTAAGTCATTAATACAAAGAAAACGAGCTTTAGAATTACTTACCATCTGGTGACTAGCTCCTCCTGAAATGCCTTCCACCCATCCATATTTTAATATCTTTTCTTTCAATCGTGTGAGATACCTCAGCCAAATATATTGGTTTATCAGTTATTTTCCCGGCTTCTCTAGGCGGCATTTGTTATATGAATATTCATTCCCTTTCCTTCTAGGTCTCCCCCTCTTGTTGATGACAGCTCCACAGTTGCTGAATTACTAGGTCTGTATTTTATAGGCAGCACAAAAGGTTCCTGGACGTAACGTCCCCAGAGATCTGCGACCCTCCCTCTGAGAGACTCTGAGACCCTCACTGTGAAAGACTCTGAAAGCTCATTTTATGGCTGTTGGTGTAAAATGGCAAAACACCAGACATAGACACCAACCTGGCGTTTGAAACCAAATTGACAGCTGTAACCTAAAGAGAAAAAAAATGTGTAAAACCTTTTTCCTTAGTGAAAAATTAAAAGAAAAAAAAAATCCTTACATATCTCTATATCGCTATATATAGATACACACATAAAACAAAGTTTGCACATACTTGTGCTTATAAATACATAAGCTATGTGAACTGTAAATGTGAATATGAACCCCATAAAGACCTTTCCACAACCCTTGTACACAGTCACCGTGCCTTATTTGTAGGCACAGGATCAAGGCACAGTTGTAAGGATAATGTCAGCCTTTGGTTTCGGCTAACAGCCACCTGCTACTAGAGCTGAGCAATGAGCCTGTGCCGTGGCCAACGGTAGCTGCGTGGTTACGTGGCAGGTTGTGGTACTTTGGGTGCATGATAGGACACGACTGGAAGTCTCAGCCTTCTAGTTTACTCCAGAGCTGTCAGTCACACAGCAATCCCCCAGGTTTCATTTTCAAGACAAGAGCATGAATAAAAGGAATCATTAAAAAAGGTGTTTTCTGGGGACACCTGGGTGGCTCAGTTGGTTAAGCGATGGCCTTAGGCTCAGGTCACGATCACGGAACCGCGGGATCGAGTCCCGCCTCGGGCTCCCAGCTCCGTGAGGAGTCTGCTTCTCCCTCCGACCGTCTCCCCTGTCATTCTCTCTCTCACTCTCTATCAAATAAATAAATAAAATCTTAAAAAAAAAACCATTTTTTTAAAAAAAAGGTGTTTTCTTAAAAAAAAATAGAGTTGCTAAGACAGACAAGTGAATTGGCAACACATTGGACTTGGCATCCAGCTACACATTTCATTATGAGGTTTGCACCTGACAAAGCTTTCATTTCAATTTCTTGTTTCTTGTCTTTAAAAAGAAAACTCAATCTGTATATTTCCACTTTAAAAATTGTAATATATATATATATACATATATATATATATATCTTGATTCTTTTCTCCCCTTTTTCTTCTAAAAATATTTATTGAACTCCTCAGATATAGTCACCATTCCATCAGAAATAAATGGAAATGCATTTAGAACATCCTTTAAGATCTAGAGCTTATCAAATGTGAATGAGGCCTCTCTGATCCAAATGTCGTTTTTACTATCTGTTCAAGGGAAAAGGCAAAGCGATTACAGCTATTTCACCTCCGTGTCATTTTTAGTTGCCATGACTTTTTCTTTCTGCTATTTTAAATCAGTGGCTTTTTAAAATATTAAAAAGTATAATATTAAGGTTGGCAGTGTTTCTAGTAAAGTGTTTCTAAATTCAGCTGTACAAATGTGATTCACCAGGAAGAGGAAAAATGCCAATTACCAAACAGAAGTTGTTGCTCATGTACAAACCACACTCCTGAATATTTGTGTTTATTAAACAGAAATCCAAACATCTCATTTTAGTTTCCAGAGAAAAATAAAAGGAGAACTTGACTTGAAAGTGGGTCAAACTTTCTAAGTTAATTAAAAAAAAAAATAGCTCATAAGAAATGCTTTTAAAACTGAGGAAGAATTAAAACAAAGAAGGCAGAGGTATATGAATTAAAAAGAAATATATACCAGGAACAAAATGTTTCCCTTTATTCTATTTTCTCTCACATATACTGATCTGCCTTTCACTGGAAATTTAGGGCAAATTCAATGTTAGTGAAAGACAGAAGAGGAACTCTACATTTAAGGAAGGACTCGAAGCCCATTAACGACTCCGTACCTTGAGAAAGTAAAGAGAGACTGGACAGGTTTCCCAGTATCAGTGTCCCGTCTTCCCTGAGCCAGTGTTCTGAAACTGCTTCCTCTACCTTACACACCCTTGAAGAGAGGCAAAACTAAATTAATTTTTCCACCTCAGTTCCAAAACTTTCACCCCGGAAATAGCTTTTCCTGGTCTTTCCCTCCTTCTTGCTGCCAACTCTGTCCCCATGCCTCTGGATCAAAATGCAATAAAGGGTTTATATCCTTTAAATAAATTTGACTTAGAAAATCCTTTGCTATGTTCAGATTTGTGACCTCTGCTCCAGCGAATTTATTCTAAGGAAAAATTTTGTGAGCCTCCCAGAATACTATACAATTTTACATATGTTTCTGCTGTGATAGAAATTGCCATTTGCCCAAGTACTTTTTATATAAATGCCCTCAAATTTCTAAGATGGTACAGTATGTTCCACCCACTTTTGTGACAGATGGAAGAGACATTTGGAGTTGTAAAATGTCTGTATGAAGAGCAGAGCCTTCTAATGTTGTCATTTTACCTCAAACTAATATAGTTTTCTCTACCCTAGTAAGGTGCTGAAAAATAAATCAATTTTTTATTGAGCTCCCAAATGCTTATAGCACTTGTGCTTTTTTATTTTAGAAGTCCCCATCCTCTTTCAATGTACTTCTGTCCTAAGGCACTTTCAGTGGTCTACTAATGTCTTCTGGATTCTGCTTTAGCTAGGATCTCATTTCATCTCAAATCTGCCTTCAACCTTGTTGTTCTTTTAACAGAGTCCACATTTCTTACTGAGTGTGGCAAATGTATCCCAATAAAAATATGTCAGAAACAAATTCATTGTTTTCCTGACCATTCATAATCAAGTAGATCCTTGCTACTTTTGATCCCATAGCATACTAATTAATACATATATATTTATATGTACAATATATGTGTGTATATATATATATATATATATATATATATATACATGCACTGCTAATATGTGTGTACACACACACACACACGTTATTTTTACCTGAACTTGAATTCCCCTTTCTGTTCATTTCCAATATCCAACTAATTCCCAAGTCCTATAGGGCTCATAGATGTATTTCTAATATTTTACCTGCCCTATATTTTTCGATATTTGCAACTACCACCCCAGTTAAGGCAAACAACATTTCAGAACGGGACAGCTGGAAAATCTTCAGAGTATTCTCCCTGATCCTTAAATGCCCAGAACACCACTTTCAGAATAATCTGTCTAAAAAAATTTTTTATCGTATTTCTGTGGTGCTCTAAAATATTCAATGGTTCTCCATTAGTTAAAGAACAAAAATCAAACTCTTGTCCTGCTTCAGGAATTGTTACCCCTTCTCCTGCAATTCTTCATATCTAGCTAACTGAAAGCCATGTAGGGAAGTAGAAGAACCACTGGAATGGGAATTAAGAGAACGGGATTATATTATTTACTTGGTTTCTGACTGGCAAACAGTCACTGTCAAATACTGCAATCTCTCTGATTTTCAGACTCATCCATATTTTCAGGGGATGGGTTCAAGGATAATGGTCATAGTACATGGAATTCCTCCACAGTCTTAAATTCTGTGATTGCAAAATCTAGAGTTCTACTCATTATTCCAAGAATACCTTATTTATTCTACTTTTACAGAATTGAATTCACACTACACATACTATATGCCATTTCCTTCATCTGGAATGTCTTCCTTTTTTTCTTATTTCCTGTTTGAATAATATTTCCCTTTCAGGGTCTTCCTCATGTTCCAATATACCCATATGAAAGCATTCCAGATTATCACAATGAATTCTCCATTTTCTGAATTTCACCATATTCTATAGCACTGATTTTCAATCCCTGTCTCAACTTTTTAACACATGTAACATATAATATATAACATATGTTTCCCATTTTACATAATTTATAGCTGTTAATATCTTGGCCACTCCTCAATATATCTCAGCCATTACATTTCAGTATTTCAGTACTGTTTGGTTATTATTCCCAGTATCTCGGTAGAGCCCAAATGATGATTTCTTAAATCTCTTGGTCACTAAGTTTACTTGTTTTCATTTCCAACAAATTTGACCATAGTTTTTGGCCTTGGTCCTACTCTTTTATCCAGTTGCACTGCTTTTATTTTCTTCTTTTTTAGATGGGTTTGAATTCTCAGTAGTGATCATGTATTGCATCAGTAGTGATTGCTGGAGTTTTGTTAGGAAGGATTCAAAAATTACCTCCAGCCTCAGCAAGAAAGCGTACCACAATGGATCAGCAGTTTCTCCTCTAGTGTAGATGTGGGAAGTGGCACCATAACTGCCATTCCTATACTAGCCCTTGGTCCTCAGTGTTCCACTGCCCTATTGTATGGTATTGTCTAGAAGGCAGCAGGACAAAATAGAAAGGGCTTTGGAATAGTAGACATAAGAATCTAGCTTGGTTAGAGTGTGGGCTCTCTCCCACTGCCATTGCATGACTTTGGCAACGAACAATCTCTCGTCTTCAATTTCTTGAATATAAAATGGAGATTTCACATAAGTTCTAGACAGTCTATAGGATTATTGAATAGCATTTAAAATAATATTTGTGAAACTATTCCATAAACTGATGTAAAAAATATTAGACATTTCTGTTTTTGCCTTTTATTTTTATAAAAAACTTAGAAAACAAGAGAAAGTGTCATAATCTTATGATTCCAATAAAACAATATTAGCATATTGATACATTTCTTTTCCCTTGCTTTCTCACATATCTTTTACAACCTGGATATAATCACATTAAATATATTTTACCATTGTTTTTAATTTTAGACTATTTCTTAAGTAGTTTATTTCCATGATTTTTTAATAAAAATCATTTTGATTATATAAACTATGCCATCAGTCTCTGAAATCTCTCTTGTTCCTATTAAAATTGTAAATATATCTCTTCTCTGTTTTTTTCTTCCCATGTGAACTTAAGCTGGTTATTTGGTACAAATTCACTTGGTTTAGGAAGGTCACATTCATTCATGGATCCTGCATGCATTTATTGACGATTTACTGTCAAGTACTGAGTTACATTCTAGGTATATAGTGAAGAGAAAAATTGTGGCTTCTGTCCTTACAAAAATGTATAGTCTTATGGGAGAAAGCAGTGTGAATACAAAAATAAAATTTAAAAAATGAATTCAAATTACTATAGAATTTCAGATTATAATGTTATGAGTGAAAAAAGCATAGTGTTATGAAAAGAAACATTTGAAGAATTAGAGAGTAGTACTTATTTATAATTGTGTTAAGGGAACACTTTTCTGAGAATGTGTCATTTCTGAAGGACTAAGAAGACAGAATAATGAAGATCTGAGAGAATACGATTACGGGCAAAGTGAATTGTATGTGCCAAGGCTTGAAGTGGGAACTTGCTGAGAGGGTTTAAGGAATGAAGCAAGAGGACATTAGTGTGACTAGATTTTAGTGAACAAGGAGGAAATTACTGGAGATGAAGCTAGAGTGAGATCATGTGGCATGTTAAGCATTGTGTTGTCATGGAATGTGGATTTTATTTTAGGGGTAACAAGATTTGATGGGGTTTAAAGAGGGTAGAACCATGGCCAACTTTGTCTTGCTGCCTTTTAGCGAATAGTTGGGGATGTGTAAGAATGAATGAAGGCATTACAGTAAAGCCAAGTACAGTAAGTCAAAAGTCAAAGAAAATAGTGGCTTGTTCTAAAAAGTGGAAGCAGAGATGGAAAAGAAAAGATGAATTCAAAATAAGCTTTGGAAGTAGAACTGATAGAACTTCTGTTAGATTTGGATGTGGGACTGAGCAAAGGGTGACTACAAGAATGACTCCTTTACAAACTGTTGTAGCTTTGTCATGTGTCAAGTTTGATATGCCACACTCAGTTCCCAGATTCCCCGTTGTGGATGCTTCTAGCTAGTGTAGGCCACAGAGCAATTCTTGTGAGATTTGGTAGCATAAAGGAAGGAGCTATTTGTAGCTCACACACGTTAGTGCTAATCTACTGACTCACTTCCTTGGCATGAGGCAGGGGCTGGGCCTGCAACTGCTCAACTTGCCAGTAGATCCTTCTTCAGCTTCTACAGCTCTTGGGCCAAGTTCATAGCAATATGATACAGGGTCCTGGCTTCTGCATGCCACCCATACCATCAAAGTCAAAGGTAACAAGAAATGATACAATGGTTTCTAGCTTATGCCTGATATCTGATGTTACACCCACCTTCCCTTCACGACTGCCTGCCCTGTGGACTTTAAGCCCTACATCAGACACAAAGACAGCAGCCTTATTTATAGAGAATGCTTGACCAGCTCTCACAATTATATAAGGTTAAATCTCTATTACAGTTCCCTCTATATGTAAAGATACATGAGATATCTGTGTATAGCCCCTACTGATTCTGCTGCTCTTACTGAACCCTGACTGCCACATATAACAAAACACTTGTTTTCATCTATAGAAAATTGCTTTGCTATTGAAAAATTACTGGCTGTTGAGGGGAGCAAATGCACCTTTATTTGTAGAAAAAATGTCCTATGATACTCATGCTTTAAGAATTTTAAGAGAAAACTGGGTTCTTACTAGAGGTATGGGAAGAGTAAGTTCAGGTTCCTGGGCCTGATGGACTCCTAGAAGTTCAGAAAATTTTGTACCACTAGTATGCTAGCAAATCTGTGCATAATGATAGGAATAAAAGTAAAAGAAAAGGTGAGGGGAGGAAGGAAGAAAGAGAGGAAGGGAAGGAGTGAGGAGAGGCCGAAAAATTGTTTTCAAAAAGAGCATCGTATTTAATGAAGAACTAATTTTAAAATATACCAAATAACTATTTATAAAATATAAAAAAATATTTTGGAAGGCAAGTTTTTTTTTTAGAGAGGAGGGTATCTTAGAGATTTCAAAAAAGAAAACACTTTCAATTAACTAACTATTATAATTTGAGCCTTGTTGACTCCACAGGCAGACATTGTTGTATCTGAGAAACAGACTATTAAAGAAAAACGCACCATTTCAATAATATATCATTTCAGTGAATCAGTGTCAAATATCAAAGGCTTTAAAAGGCATCACTGATGAAAAAAAAGCCCCTAGATTTTAGTCAAATGATCTTTCTGTCACCAAACTATGACAACTGTAGACAATATGCTGGGAAAACGAATGCAGCACAGGTTAGAAGAAACCAAAGTTACATTAACTTCCACTGTTACTTCAGCGAAGGCATGCTCTACATTGGTGCTTAGATTGGACGGTAAAGCATTCATATTTACAATCACAGGAGCACAAGACAGATTCCTCCCCCTACTAATTGCAATATCTGAGATTAATAATAATAAAAATCAAGTCTTCTTTTTGTCTAAAGAGCCAAAGAAATTGTTTCTTCATTCTAAAGTACCCATAGCATCTAATATTTCAGCATCTTAATAATGCATGTGCATAATGCTATTTTAACAACTTTACTGCATATAGAATAGATTAAACATGAATCAGAAAAGAGTATGTGCTGGTAACTTTAGTTCATTCATACAAATACTTATTGAGAATGTGTGTATGCCAGATATTGCACTAGAGACTAAGAGTTCAAAGATGAATAAGTCTACTCCTGGTCCTCAAGTAGCTGATAGATTAGTGTTAGCTAACTGAGCCATTCACTGAGTAATCCTAAAATATCTGCACTTCTGCCTAAGTCTAATTAAACTGTCTTCAATTTCTCACTAGAATTTTGAAAAATAAATATGATTTAAAATTGCTTGTCAAGGCTTCCATGGAAACTGAAGTATTCATTCTACGTGCAAGGCAGAATTGCATTCCCTGCTCCCTTTAAAGATAGAATTGGCCGTACTTGCTTTCCCTGATGAAGTGGACCCTGTGGTGTCCTGGGACTTATATTGGCTCTTGCCAGCCCAAATTTGGTGAGCCTATAGATGAAAATAGCCATTATTAACAACTAAATTATATAAACAGAGAAATAATTTAAATTTAAAACAAAGATAATAAATACCCAAATGCATCACTTCCTAATTATTTCACTACATTTTACTATCGTGTATGTATTTGAGGGTATATGGTGAAAATGCTATATGATGGTCTGTATTTCTTCCTTACTCCATGGTGATCATGTTGGTAACTTGAAATCAGTCACAGCGGGAGTATTTATACTCAGATATTTGCAAACACTACATATTAGTGGTTTTTTTCCTCCACAAAAATCTGGCTGATGTAAATTTTCTAGAATACTCCTGAGTGGGAGTGTAATGTATCATTTCTAGGAATAAACTCCCTAGCCAGTGTGCATCCTTCTTCCTGCTGAGGTAAGCATGAAAGTATGTGTTGAGTTAGAGCTTCCATCTAACTGGATTGCTGAGTCACTATGATGAGTAGAACGGTGTGCCTGCCAACCCTAATCCACAGACCTACCTTGGACTTGGGGCCTGAAAAAGAATTAATTTCTTTTGTTTTTTCTCTTTGTTACCATAGCTGATCTTGACTGATAAAAAACAACAGTAAAGTATTTCCAAAATACTTTTTTTTTTTTTTTTTTTTTTTTTAGAAAGTGGTACCATTACAATAGTGTAATACTTACTGCTATGCCCACAATTGGGCTTCTGCTCCACACTACTCATCTTCAATTTTTTTTGTTGGCAACTGTCATCTACAAGGAGAAAATATTTGCTAACATGGTAACACTTACTAAAAATTCTCTTTCTTTAAGTTTAGCTCACTGAGTTGGCCCTTTAGGTGGTCTCCTTTTATCTATTAGTCTGACTGTAAGCAACTCATTTCTGGGGTACCTGGGTAGCTCAGTTGGTTAAGTGACCAATTCCATCTCAGCTCAGGTCTTGACCTCAAAGTCATGAGTTCAGACTCCCAAGCTGGGCTCCATGCTGGACGTGGGGCCTACTTAAAAAATTAAAAAAAAAAAAAAAAAAAAATTAAAAAAAAAAAAAACTTATTTCTTACAATCTAACAAGTGGAGTTTGGATGTTACTTATTTTTTTACTTGCTAGTTAAACTTATCTAGAACTCTGTTTGCTCATTAGAAGGCTGCACATTAAGTTGGACATGGTCACTACTGTGAAAAAACAAATCAAAATTCCAACATGATCATAGCCCTCATACCTCCTGTTGAAATTTGAGAGCCAAAAAATTAAGAGAGTGAGAAGTAGAAATGAGACAGGGAGAGGGAAAGGGGGAAAGAGGAATGTGATTTCAAAGAAGTTGAGAGTAATAGTAACTCAGAGTTGCATCAGAGATAAGGTATATGAAGATTTTCCATATTTGAGAGGTTTTCTTGTGTTGAAAAATGTTTTATTTTTTGAAGAATACAGAATTAAGCCATTTTAGTAATATTCCTAAACTAAGAAATTTTGAAGTTCTGGAAGTTATCAAGATAGACCAAATGTTACAAATATGGTGAAAATACAGGGATTTCAAAAACATGAGTTTGAGAAGTTAGAACTGGGGTTGGTTGGCTGGACAAATGTCCCTTAAACACTGGGTATAGAAAAAGGCTGGACCTGACTGAAAGTGTGGGAGAAAATGGGAATACTGCCTACAGTGTTATTCAGTGTTGACATAGGCTTGTCTCTCATAACTGATTGTAGAATGAAGACAATTACCTAATTTATTCAGGAAAGAAAATTTCTAAAATTACCTAAATAGTTAAAATTATTATTATATACATGAATAGAAGTCAAAAATTGAGTTATTCAGATTATTTAAAAACAGGAAACAGAGCTTGACTTGGTACCAATAAAGCCCAATCCCCTACATAGGACCTTGTTGAGCCTTCTGCATTGTTCAAATGCATTGTTTTGTTATTAAACTCTACTCTCTCCATAGGTAAATAACCTCTCTGCTCCCTGAGTCCTTGGCTTCTATACTTTTCCTCAAATGTTCAGATCTCCTCTAACCCAATTAAATCTTCTACTGGTACTGGGTCCTACAAAGAAACGTTGTCTTTCCCCCTGGAGTATCATGGTTTGCCAAAAAGAATCAGACTCTTTTGGTGTTTTCTAATCCTGACTGGATTCAAGCAGTTAAGTCATTAAGCTCCCTGACAGATTGACAGAGTTGAAGTTGTGGTTCCTGAAGTGTAATAGCTAACAAGTTAATGCAAGTGGTTTGGTCAACCATTTGTATATCAGATAGTATCTATATATTGACAAGATGATATTTCATACATATATACTGTGTTTCCCATGTATGCAGATACTATTTGATTGAGAAATTAGAAATTTAGTTTAAAATATTCCTAAATTTGAACTAATCTTTTGAGTATTTAATCATTCAAAATTAAAAATGTGATTTTTATTATAAAGAACTGCCCAATTTAAAAATCATGCTTTTTTCTTTAAATATAGTTTTTATTATTTTTTTTTAATTAAAACATGGATATATATGTAGTTATTTACTTGGAAACCTAACTGTTCTAACTGTTCTGTTTCTGCCCCTTATCAGTAATTATTCTTCAAACCACTCTCCTTTTTCTAGAATTTGGTGAAATTCTGTCATTTAGTGATACCTTCCTTTTTCTTTGCTAGGTATGATGCATTCACACCTTTGTATTCTTTACAACAATTTTAGATGAACTTTTTTTAGGAAAAAGATATAAACAAATGTTCTCAAGCTACCATATCTAACCAGAGGTCTCTTTAAAAAATGTTTAACGTGAAGAAGGGGCTCTCTTGCTTGGAAACATTAGGACCCACTGGTGAAGAGGAATAACAACAAGGGAGAATCAGGAAACCTAGATCTGCATGAGTTTCCTGTGCCCATTTGGTCTCCTGTGAAATGAACACTCAGGCTAGATGGTCTCCAGGTCTCCTCTTCAGTGGTACTGCTCTCCACTTGACAAATAGAATAAGGATGGGCAGACCTGCTACCTACGTAAGATACCATCAAATTGGGGAATAGGAAGAAAGACAGGACTGGGTACTAAGAAACTAATACCCGAGTTGAAAGAGAAACAGAAAACAAGGTGCTAGTAGGAGAAAGAAAGAATCTTGAAGTTGACAGAGTCAAAGTTGAGGCATAAATATTAAAAAAGCTTGTGTCAAGATCCAAGGAATACATGGACGTGGTCCTAGCATGCAAGGAAAATTGACTTGGCAGGAATGATTTCAACAGAACAAGAAGGAGAAAAGATGGGAAACAAAGGCCAAGAAGTTGGTGGTTGTGGTCAATGACACAGGAAATAACTGAAGCCTAGATATGGATCCTGGTAGAGGAAAGAGCAAAGAGAGATTTTGTCTCACTTAGAGTGATAGGGATGAAAACAACCATGTGCCTTAATTATTTTTTCTGTAAAATACACTGGCATGTTTCTAATATAGAGAAAGCTAAATGTTTCTAATAAAGGGAAGCTCTAAAAGAGTTTAATGAGAGATGAGGCTAGTGGGTTGAAATATGAGTTCTGAGTGAACGCAGATGAATCTGAAAAACAAAAACAAAAACAAAGAAAACTCTGAAAAGGCTAAGCAAAATAAACAGCGATTTCAACTGGCTGGCTTTCTTCCTTGCTTTGTGAGTCTAGATAAGGAGCTTTGTGGTGGTGGGAAGGCAGTGAAGCTTTAATTGCCTATTAACTGGCTCCTTCTGTTTATATCCTTTCTCTACTCTGTCCTCTATCCCCTGACTTGGCCACTGCCGCCTATGCTAAATGGATTCTGATCAGCTAAAAATCACACAGTAATTTAAGCTGGAAATTTTAGTTAAATCCAGTCAATTCCCCAACATCTTTTCAAAAGGATGAAGGTTTTAATCAGTACAATACAAGCCATGGGGAATATGGGAGAGATCAGGTCAGAATGTGGGTCAGAAAAACTATAGAGGAAGTGCTAATGGGATAAGGACGCCTGAGCTTTTTATCTTATTAGCGCTTCCCATGTCAAATTAGCAAAATGGTTCAGGCACTAAAGTGTTGAGATAAAATGTTCGTATGGTATGTGTTCCCCAGAAGGATTCTCTGTGAGCCTCTTCTAAGAAGATTCAACTTTTCTTCTCTTTTCTTTTTTATCTTCAGAGGTGAGTGCAATTATGTAAGCCAGACACATCTACTTTGTATCCAGTGACCTCTGTGGAAATACAGCTTAATCAGCAAGACCACTGCATTACAAAATTCTGGGGGGCACCATTCACAAAGAAGCTGACGTGAATGGTGCCCCCTGGAGTTGTGCAAAGCTGTGGCCTTTTATCCGGATAAATTTCCTTGTTGTAAAATGAAGTAAAGGATACATGTTCTAGAAGCAGCACCTTGAAGATAGCCTCATTAGAGTAACGGTATTTGTTTAAATAGCAGGAGTGCACATCAGTGTCATCTGAGTATCTTTTTCCTTTTTTTTTTCTATGGAGGTATGATTGACATGTGACATTATATTAGTTTCAGGTATATGATATAATGATCCATTATTTTTATGTTTAAGTTGAAAAAGGATCACTGCAGTAAGTCTAGTTCACATCCTGAGTATCTTTTTCAATATTCACATGCCAGGTCCCTTTCCAGTCCTATCTTTTGCATCACATGGATAAAAAATTAGACTTCTATAGGATGAAGAGAATTTTTTTTAAAGCCATTAATTTAATTAATATATATTAAGAACTTTTCATGGGCCAGACACACTAGCCTTCTCTAAGTTAATTGACATACTGGAAGTGAAGCACTTGGAACAGTGTTACCTCTGAATATCATTATTATTATCCTTGAACATAGTAAACTCCTTCTTGCTCCAAGACTTTTGTTTTGTTTTGTTTTAATGCTACGATTTCCCTCTCTCTTAGCATGTTTCTCCCCCTTTTTCCATACGCTTACCTTCTGTAGCTTAATGTTTTCTTTTTTTCTTTATCCTCCAGGTCTCAGCTTAAAAAATCACTGCTTAACTATTCTATCTAAAGTAATTTCTCTCCTCTCTCTCTCTATTTGTTCCTGTCTCAGCTCCACATTGGTTTCCCACATAGCACTTATCACCACTTGTCAGGATTTTATTGATTTATTTACTTATTTATTGTCTGGCTCACCCAAGGATGGGTAATCTATGAGATGGGGGAAGTGTGTAAATATTGTAGGACCTCAGACTATCTTTATTAAAAGAATACGTGAATAACCGGTTGATCACAGCACTTTAATTTTCCCAAGAAAAATTCAGTATTCAGTTCACCTGGAAGTCTACTCATTTTTTTTTCCTGTGCTTTTGAGTCAGATTGTGAAACCAGTTTTGATGAGATGCAGTCAATGTGTTTACTGATTTCTTTTCAAATTCGAGAAAGCTTTAAATTCAAGAGAAACGTGTTGCCACATAAGCGGCAATTTCTTAATACTTTGTGGGAGTGGTAGCCTCATAAGACTCATGTGCAAGCTCCTCATGTATCACAACAAACACCCTGAAGCCTAAAGTCAAAATATGGAACACTCAATTATTGTATGTGAACGTATTCCTGATTCAGTCACACAAATACAGTTGTGTAAATGACACTATAAATGTCCATATGTTCTAATTTTTTAGAAAGAGATGGTTTCTAGGGTGTTTCCTCTACCAAATTTCATTGACTTAGACACTATCAGATGCAATAAGTAGAGACTGTTATGCCCTGTGTAATATATAAGATGTATATGGCATTGTTTTTGCTGTAACAAAAATCAATGACCCTCATATTGGTTGAATTTTTACCACCTACTGACGTTCAACTCTGACTTCATCTGCAGTGGCCGTCATGGCAGAGTCAAGTGGTGGATGTAAGGTTGTCTGATCTGGCCCCTTAGCAGACAAATGGGGAGAGGAACTGATTTCCAAGAGAAGTTTGTGTGGGCAGCCACATACCTCAAAATCAATCTTCTCCATTTACCAGCACACACACACACAAACACACACAAAATCTGTGGAAATGAAAATAAGAACAGAAAATTTAAAGTGGCTTTTAAAAAACATAAAATAATGATTTGGGGAAAATTTATCTTGCTTCATGTAAACTTTTTATTCAAATACACACTATCTCACTCTATGTAAGACTATATACGTTTCCTTATGTAACATCACATTCTTTGAATTTATGAAGAGGAAAAATCTTATTCTAAATAATCTTCGTAGTTTTAATTTTTCCTCTGATGTATGCAATCCTGGGGTGGTATGAAGAACTTTATTTCGATTCTACTCTCTCTTTTCCAGCTTTCAGAATGCCTAAGTCTCCTCAGGCATGATTTCCCTGACTTAAGTTTCACTGGATAACTAAGAGCCATTCCTTCCTTGATTATCCTTGGTCCACAGTAAATATCTTTCTTTTCCTTTCCCTTTCTTCTCTTCCACCTTTTCCTTTTATCTTCCAAAAACCCATTATTATTTTCTCTAAACAACAATTCTCAGTTTCTTTTGTAGTTACACAACTGTTGTGAATATTAATGGTATCCTTCAAGGGGTATTATTTATAGCAGGAAATAGGGGTCTTTGATCAGTGTTTTTTCTTAAATAAAAACCTCATGCACTGTGGGTAGATTGTGTTTCTCTTATGTTGGGCATTTCGTTGCTCATTTCCATCTTTCCTTATATTACAGAGTTGGAGGCTGTTGGAGACTTTTAAGTTGTTCTTTTTAAAAAGCCTTTTTCCCCTTTATTATGTGATCTCTCTAATGCTGTCCCTGTGTATGGTGATGTCTGCCCTGGTTGGAAATCCTTTCGCTACACTCCCTAAAGGCAGCAAGTGATTCAGGGGGGAGTGTGTAATTTGTTTTGTACCGTGGAATTCCTGCCATGCCTATATGTATTTAGACCACAGGCAAACCAATAAAGTTGTCATAGAAACAAAGCATTTCATGAATAAATCAATCCATAACAAACTTGTAAACTTCAAACAACCCACTGTGCCTTAACAACACATCCGTTTACATACACAAAATAATCATGTTTGTAATGAGCAATGCACAATATTATTCTTTCCCATACATTTGGTCCTGTTTGCCATCTTATAAATATTCCTTAATGTATTTTTATGCAGCCTGTGGATTCCTACTGAGCTGGAATGAAATAAGTAACTCTAGCTGGGCATGATTATACTGGAAAAGTAGACTTTTAAAAGTGTAGCTCATGGTGAACCCCAGCTCAAACAGTCTGCTCAGAATACCTACTCAGATGACCAGAGGGAATTGAAACCATGGCTAAGCAAAGTTTCCTCATTTTTATCAACTCCAGTATTCTTTTTCACTTTTCAGTTTCCCTGTTTGGCTCTTACTACCCTGTTCTGCATACAGTGTCTTCAGAGATTGTGGCTGACTGGCAGGGGCAGGAAAGGTAGGGATAAGGGAGCTAGTTGAAAAATGACACTGAGTATTTTTAAAAGGATGAATGGTTTCTGCCAGAAACCATCATGACTGGATTGGAGAAAGAGAGCACTTTGAGGAGGAAAAGATAATATTATTGTGTAAAACTTAAATTCCTTTCCAGATGGTAAAAGGACAAGAAGAAGGCACGGATAGGAAAGGAGGTCAGTGTAATACAAGTCCTCCAGGGCTTGCTTTGGCTTCCTGAACACGACAACTTTCCTTATTTTCATTCTGACTGAAATTCTCTCTGTGGCTACATTTAGGTCCTGCTTCATAGACATGGTACACTAGATTGTCTTGTACAGGTACCTTCCATTCCCATGGGTTCAGTGAAGGCCATTGACCATGACTTCATTGTCACATCTCAGCCTAATTAGACAGCTCCCAAATGCCTGTAATCACAGGAGCATTCTATCTACATTTTATGGTGTAGATGTGAATTTTATTTTCCAATAATTGACTTCTGCTTTACTATGTTAAGTCTCTCTTTTTGCCCCCTCATAACATCTGAGAAGATTCCATAACTTTTCAGCCACTGACAGTTATTAACAGTTTGTCCGATCTATTTATAATCTTAATCCCCTATTTCGTTCAAAACTCTCTCTTCCACCATCTAGGTGAGGATGGTGGCTTCAGTCAACCCTCTTACTTTCCTTTTCTTACTCCAAGGGCTTATGTGGACCTCTGGGACATCTCTGTTCCTAAGGTCTACTCAGTTTAAACAAGTGGATGGACAGGGCAGGCTGAGATTTTCTTATGCTACTAGACAGGCTCTTGTTCATGCCAGTGTCTGTGCTTCTTGTGACCTCTACTACCAACTTTTAGTCTTGCATAGATGGTGTGCATCGTGTTCTTGTGTCTTCAAAGATCATCAGCCATCGATGACACCATGATGTGGATGAAACAGTGTTCCCCTGAAATTTGTGTGGATTTGAACCTGTGAAGGTGAAATTATTTGGAAATAGGGTCCTTATAGATATAACCAAGTTAAAAGAAGTCATGCTGCATTAAGGTTGGCCCTAACCCAGTGACTGGTGACTTTGTGAGGCAAAGGAAATTCGGAAAGGAGAGGAGACGCTCTGTGAAGATGGAGGCAGAGATGCAAGTGAGGCATCCGCAAGGCCAAGACCACTGGGGATTTCTGACAACCACCAGAAGCTAGGAAAAGGCAAAAAATGACTCTCCCTTAGAGTTTTCGGAGGGGATCATGGCCTGCCAGCACTTTGGTTTTGTAATTCTATCCTCAAAAACTGTGAGAGAATAAATTTCTATTATTTTTAAGCCCCCCCCCCCCCCAGTTTATTGTACTTAGTACAGTAGGCCTGGGACACAAATAGTAGGCTCCATATCTCAGACTCCCTTTTTAGACAGAAAAAAAGCAACAAGGGCCTTTCAACATCCTTACACACCTCCAGATCATTGTTCCAAACTGAAGTCATTCTTTCCCTAAATCTGTTCTTCCATATGTATCTCTAGCTCAGGGCTGGCGCTCCCAACCTCTGTGCCTCCAGCCTCACCCTTGAAAGTCGTCAGTTCGACCCTTGCCTTTCCCTTATATCATTCCCTCCCCACACGGTTAATTCTTCATTTGCTTCAGAGTGAAATCCAGTCTCTTGAGGTTGATTGTGCCTTCATTGTTTGCCATGTGGCTGCCTCACTCGTTGCACCGGCAACCACGTCGGTCATGATACTCTGCTTTCTGTGTTAGACTGCCTGTAGTTTCTCACCCATGTCAGCTAAGGAGATGGGCTCTCTGCTCCTCCTCGAGGCCCCAGCAGCACCCCACATAAGGTAATCACTGACGGTTTCTGCTCTGTCTCACTAACGATGAGGTCATCAGGGCAGATGCTTGGCCTTATTTATCTCTGCTCCCCTTCAGAAAAAAGGGAAAGCCTGCTCTGTCTGGAGAAATGAAAGGAGAAAACGCATGGTGTGAGTAGAAGTAGAGCCAAGGGAGAAAGCTCAAGAAAAAGGAGATAAAACTAAAGAAAGATAGTAGCCTATGACGATGGGTTACTACAACCCTTCTGGAAAGTCAGTTTTCCACAAACAGTAAAGGGATCATTCATGTGTTGATCATGTAATAAATACATGATAAGTGGCAGAACAAATGATGACATACACAAATGGCTTCCTGTGTATCAGACCTATGCTAAGCACTTAACCTGCATTTCTCCCTTAATCTACATGGCAGCCTCATGAGACATATGTTTCCCTCTTATTAATGAAAGAAATGGCTCTGAGACATTAAGTAAATTTTCCAAGGTCACACACTAAGTAAGTGGAAATGGGATTTGAATCCAGGTGTGCCTGAATCTGAAGATATGATTTTAACAACTAAGATTTGTTGTCTTTTTGTGTTACACAGGTTCTGATCATTATGGAATATTCTTCTACAACTGAGAAGGTGCAGCTGCTGAATGCAGTTTTCCCTTATTGGCACAACATCAATCTAAAGTCGGTAAGGAATATCTTCATTAAGGAATATTCTGCCCAAATTTCATACCTCAGCAATTTATTTAATCTTTGCATCATGGAGAAGTGTGGTAAACATTTTGAGGATATTAAGGAGAAACTTTTAAACATTTATGGTGTGTGTTTCCTTGAATGTAAAACAGAATTATTATTGAGCATTGCTGTAAGTATTACATGAAATAATGGGAAAGGTTAATTTTCCTTGTCTTTTCTCCACCTTCCTCTTGAAATAAAAAGATAAAGGAATTTTTAGCTATGGTTTTCATATAGTACCATATAATTTATAAAAATGCCTTTATATTTACTTAATCCCATGGGAATAGAGAATTCATATTAAGATGTATTTCACGTAAGATCTACTATTAGGAGTAATGCACCTGACCAGCGTATGTGGAGGGTTGAAAAGATACAATTTCTGAGGCGTCCTCACCATGAGGCTGGGCGGGATATCCCATGGCAGTGAGTGCCAACTCAATTCTGAGCTGATCCTTTGCTCTTGGTATCCCCAGGTGCCCAGTGATCACTCAGCAGCTAGCTGTGGACCACAGAGCACATCAGTGTCAACCCCAGTCCCCAGGGAAGCCTCATGAGTTAAGGACAGTATAGAAAGACTTTCTCTGGCTTGTAGTTGTCTTGAATGTAGGTTTCAAAGAATCTAACTTAGACTTTAGACTCTTAAAATTCACGGGGTCAAAAGCAAAAGCCAGATCAGATTCCTAACCTGAAGTTTATTATGTGCATTTTTTTCTCAGTGGAATATCCACAGGACTCAACACCTTTTTTTTTTTTTAATATTTGATTTATTTATTTGACAGACAGAGATCACAAGTAGGCAGAGAAGTAGGCAGAGAAAGAGTGGGGGTGGGGTGGGGAAGCAGGCTCCCTGCCGAGCAGAGAGCCCTATGTGGGGCTCAATCCCAGGACCCTAGGATCACGACCTGAGCCGAAGGCAGAGGCTTTAACCAGCTGAGCCACCCAGGGACCCCACTCAACACCTTTTCAAAGTGGTTTACGAACCAACAATGGTTAAGGACTATTTTGCCTTAGGACTATTTTGAGGATTCTTATCAATTCCCGATTGCCAGGAGTCTAGCCCCATGATTCCCTCCTCCCCCAGAAGCACTGTGAGGCGCAGTTAAGTCTGAGAAACTTTTTGAAGTATTTTCAGGCTTTGTACAATTGCCCTCATAGTAGTTGGATTTAATAATTTTGGGATGATAATTGTGGCTTTTGACTTCTGAATGAGGCTGTCGGTTTTGAGCAGCGCAGAGTAGCCATTTATATATTACGGAAATTCAAGCTGCGTTGAGGGTCTGTTCACTGAGGCTCTTTCTTCTTGACATTGCCACGTAGCCATCTTTCCCACTTCAATTTCTGTAAACACTAAGTGAAAAACAAAATATATCCATTGAAGAGGGGAGTAAATCTTTATTCAATTATTTATCTGGTTTTATTTGGGGGGGTAGTCCATCTTAACATATCTAAGACATAATTTTAGGTCAGTGTTTGTAACCTGAGAGACCCAGGTTCACATTTTGTGTTCTTTACCTACTTGAACTGAGTGGTAATGATAGTGAAGATAATAATATCTCATTCTCAGAATTACAGTGACAAATAACTATTTGGTAAGAGTGAGTGCATGACGGTTTGGTGGCAAGCACTGTACTAAGTGCTTTACATAAAATATCTTCAACGAATCCTTGAAAGAACCCGTGTTAAAGGTGAGAGAATTAAGGCTCAGGTGAGTAATGGCTCTAGGCCCCAAACAAGGTCAGTGACAGAACTGTAATACACATCGCCTAGAGCAGTACCTCACAGATAGCACGTGCTTACCACATAGTCGCCCTTCATCCTCTTTTCAGTTCAGGAGAAACAGTAAGCCTTGTGGGACGAAGTTTGACTTTTTTTTTTTTTTTTAAAGATTGTATTTATTTATTTGATAGACAGAGATCACAAGTAGGCAGAGAGTCAGGCAAAAAGAGAGGATGAAGCAGGCTCCCCGCCAAGCAGAGAGCCCGATGCGGGGCTTGATCCCAGGACCCTGGGATCATGACCTGAGCCTAAGGCAAAAGCTTTAACTCACTGAGCCACCCAGGCGCCCCAAAGTTTGACTTTCGTTTTGTTTCTTCTGTCTGCACCCAACCAGCCTCTAAGCCACTCCTTGGGGCCTCACCCCGTGGTTTTCCCTCTTTCCAGCTCTCTATCAGAAAGGCGGATAACTTACTGAAAGGCATCTGCAGACACTATCTGCTAATTAGGCTCATTAATTTTATAGGAAATTCTTTAATTTTCTGTGGGGCCATGTTCTTGAAATGCATTATCTCCCTTTTATGACTTTGCTTGCCTCGGTGTCAGTAGAGATTAAAGGTAACATGCCCTGCTGGGAACAAACACAATTTTCCAGCAGCTGCATTTTGTTTTCCTTAATAATTAACAATTGCTGCTGACTAACCCTTGTAACATTAAATGCCCACCTTATCACAAAGGAGTGGGCATTGGTTTGAGGAACTCACAAGGGATATCAGAAAAAGAAGTGTGATTAAAGTATTAAAGATTTAGAAGTTGACATTAGGATGAAAGGTGGAATTACAGTAAATATAACGCTGTTTAACATTAAATAGAATGTGTTGTACTTGAAACAGTTGTTCATTTCAACATTAATTATTTAAGGAACCTGACAACTCATTTTTAATTCACAACTAAAGACAATTTCTTAAGATATAAATACAACAAAGGAACTCAGAGGGTTGGTGCTTCTTTATCGTTAATGATTCCATGTTTTTTTCTTGATATAATCTATAAACAAATTAGAATGGAATATGCCTAAATTGTATAAACCATGCATAATTTGTGATGATATAATGCCACTGTACAGAGAGATTAAGAAGTAAGTTAGGTTATACTGGAAATTATTTCACATATTCCTCATTATTTCTATTTCTATTTCTTTCTTGGAGATACACAATTTAAAGGGCATTTGAGGCAAACTTTGTACTTTATGTTTTAAATCAGTTTCTTCTGGGGGCAGGGAAAGCACATTCATCCTTTGTTTGCTTTTTAGTGAGAGACAAAAAACAGATAATAGTATGATCAGATATACATTGCCAGGGTTTCTATGTGAAATTGGTAACTATTCAAATTGGATTTTAAATCTACTGTCCTTTAGAATCTGCATGATGTTTGGTGAGTAAAACTATGGAGGAAGTTCTTGAAGGCTAAATGACATTGTACAAATGTACTTGCAAGAGAGAGGAAAGATGGCCCAGTAAAGGAATTTATGGTGGGGGAATTCACAAGGGCAATTTCATGTTACTCTTTCTGGTAAAATACAATAAAAGTCAATAGTGCCACTGAGTGATTATGATTTATTTTTCACTTTAAAGAATGTCTTTGGATTGGTATTAGAGTGTTCAATTTAGCAGGGCCTGGATACCTTTATTGCGTGACTGGAAGTTGTAAAATATTTAGGATCATCATTAAGAGTCTTTGAATTTTATCTATTTCAAAATAAACTGAAGTATGAAAAGGACTGACAATAAGTTACTGACAAACACGTAGTTTCCTCAGAGTATGTTCTTTAGTTTCCTCTTGTTTGGGTTTCTCTCCTAACGCTATAGTTGCTCTGTCTGTGCTGAGAAGGAGATACCTCTGGTGTGTGATAGCTCTCAGTATACTTAACATATCCTCACACACTATGTCTGGGAGCTTAGGCTAAGGCATACTTCTGTACCAAAAGACCTCAGAATGTAACGGCTCATATTAATGAAGGTGTATTTCTTGGTCATGTTACATCTTCACTGAGGGTTGGCTCTTTGCTCTGGGACTAGGGCTGAAGGAGCATCTTCAGTCTGAGATGTTAGTGTCGTGGTAGAGGGAGAAGGAAAGAGGGCAGAATCACTTGATGGTTCTTAAAGCTTCTGCTTGAAAGTGTCATGTGTCACTTCAGCTTAAATTTTATTGGTCAAAGGAAGTCACAAAGTTAATTCTGATGTTACTGGTATAGGGAGGAATAATCTCCTGTGGAAAAGGCAACCGCTTTCACGAACAGTCATGAAACTTGCCTGCTCCCCACATACATATGTCCTGAAGTTTTTCATTGGCTCTATAATTTGAGATATATAAACGAAAGTTTTTTGAGGGGGTTTAGGCTGAGGGCTTGCACCCCATCCTCCCTCTTCTAATCTTAAAAGGAGGATTATCATGCTGATTTTTATAATAGAAGAAAATTCAATGTGAAGGACTTTTTATTTAGAAAAATCAAGCCTTGATCAGTGTGCTGGGGTTGTTGAGAAAACAAAATTCTGTCAATTGACCCTGCCCTCAGGAATATGGATCAGAAAAATTGGATAGGTCCTATCAATTGTGGCATGTGTTTATACTACCATCCTGAAATGCACATCTAGAATTAAGCATACCCTATGGCTATTAGGTTGGCTGTATTTCTCAGTGTGAGAGTAAGATGAAATAGTTACTGCAAAATATAAGGTCATTACCCTATATGGATAAAGGGGTAACTGCCCCTGAAATGAGTTATAAAAACCTCATTTTACAAAATAGGAAAATAAAGCATATTTATGATGACAGAGAATAATTTTTAGAATATCTCTTGAATCGTGTTGTAGAGTTTGCAAAGTGCTTTTACAAAAATCATCAATTGAAGTAGGCAGGGTATATATTACTAGCCTCATTTTCTGTGTGAGAAAACTCGAGTTCAGTGAGGTTAAGTAACTTGCCTAAGGAAATGACAGACCTGGGATTCAAACTCAGACTTTCTGCTCTAAGTCCAGTATTCTCTCTACCAACATAAACAGCCTCCCAATACACAATGCCATATCCTACTCCCTCTCGTTGTGGGAGGGAACAAGATGAAACCCACATTGGCAAATACATTACAATGGAAAAGAACACAGACTCCAGTGGAGTCCTGGCTGTGGTACTTCAGCTGATGTTACGTTTTTAGACGGGTCTCCTCAGCTCTCTGTGCCTCAGGGTTGTTATTTTTTTTTTTTTTTTTACCTGCAAAGTCAGGGAGTTGGATTATAGGTTTTCTTATGGTCTTGTCTTAATAGTACTACTTTATAAACTTAAAAACCTCCGGAGTCTTGTCATTCACCCTGGTCCCCAGGACCCGGATACCCACCAGATTAAGTAGGAGAATGCATTTTCCCTGACGCACTACATAAAACTGCCCTGGTGTTGTAGTGATCAGTTTTGCTGTTGCTGTTAGCACTAGGAGCTTATTAAGAAAAGAAAAAAAAAAAAAAAAAAGAAAAGAAAAGGGAAAGGAAGGGAAGGGAAGAGAGAAGAGAGGATTGGAGAGGAGAGGAGAGGAGAGGAGAGAAGAGAGAGGAGAGGGGAGGGGAGGGAAGGGAACGGGAGAGAAAATGAGAAGAAAGGAGAGGAGAGGAGGGAAGGGAAGGGAAGAGGAGAGGAGAGGAGAGAAGAGAAAAGAAAAAGATCCACTGAGTCATGTAACTGAGAGTCCAAGGTAACACAAGCTTCAGACAGCACCAAAAGCAGAAATTGAGAAAATGTCAGCCCTTGTTCTCCTGCTCTCTTGCATGTGCTCATTCTCTCTCCCATGCTTCCTTTCTCCTGTTCTTCTCTCCTTTCCTCTTATCCCTATTTGTCTCTGAACAGCTTTAGTTTTCCTTATGGTTAGGCTTTTTTTTTTCATTTGTTGCTCTATGGGGATGTGGTTACTGGTAGCTCCAGAGACACAGTTTTCCATCTTCTATAACATAACATGAAAGACCTGCTCTCCAGTCCAAATTGAAAGTGCTTTGGGACAGACTCTGATTGGCTCGGCTTGGACTGCCTGCCCTCCACTGACTAATTACTGGCAAGGTGAATGTAAATTCTAATTTGCCAGGCCTGTACCATCTGCTCAGCCCACTGCCATGTATTTGGTAGGCCCTATAGAATCACACAAGGATGGGCACCTTGGTGGCTCAGTGGGTTAAGCCTCTGCCTTCGGCTCAGGTCATGATCCCAGGGCTCTGGGACTGAGCCCTGCATCGGGCTCTCTGCTCAGCAGGGAGCCTTCTGCCCACCACCCCCCCCCCACATCGCTTCGCATGCTTCTCTGCCTACTTGTGATCTCTCTCTCTCTGTCAAACAAATAAATAAAATCTTAAAAAAAAAATAATCACACAGGGATGAGGAATGGCAGTTTCCCAAAGAAATCAGATGCTGATATCAGAAGAATGGGGAAGGGGCTATTGTGAGAAAAGCACAATAAATATTCACTGCACACAGTGAACATACATCTGACTTGTCTCACTTGAATCGGATTCCCAAATGAATGGAAGAGAACTTGATAATGAGGCAGAAAATATTAAGCTTCAAGATATGAGAGTATAAACATTATCATGGACAATACCCAGGTCATACTGCCCAACCCCTCCAATGAACTAAAGAGCATACACAGATAATCTATTTTTGACAGTATTCTTAATTTTAGGAATTGATCACAACACACCCATACTTCCTTTAGGATTCCATTAGGAAAATCTCATATATAATTTTACACATAAGACTGTTTCTCAAAGCCTGTTTTATGGACTTCTAGTCTTGGAGCTGTGAGAGAAAGGTTCTATGGCAAAATTCTGTTGAGAAATGCTTCTTATTATGTTCATCCCTGGAGAGGGACAGACCTCATAATCTAGCTTTAGCACATTTAAAGTCCACAGTAAAGAGACTTCATTTAAACCAGCATTTCCCAAGTACATTTGATTGGAGAACACCCCAACCCCACACACACCAAAGAAAGAATGAAAGAAAGGTAAGAAACAGAACATGTAATGATATCCTGTGGAAGTTCTTTGGGTGGAATTTTGGAAAACAGTGATCTAAATCAATGCCGAAGCTGCATATATTTGTCTCATATCCTCTGGTGGGACAGGAAATTCTTCTAGTACTTATGTCCCTGTTGTTTAGAGTTAATACTTCTTTCAAATTTCATGAGCAGCAAATCAGCTTTAAGTTACTTCTGCATGACAAATAGGTTAGAATTTACCAAATCCATCAACTTTTTGCTATCATAAATACAGAACCTGGGATTTAGAGGCAAACGGAACCCCTACAACCACAAACTTATGGCAAAGAAATTATTTATGTGCAAGGGAATGTGTGGGGCATTTGAAATCCAGAGGTGAACATGACAGATACAATGTCCTTTGGATTGTGTAAATACTAACATGTCCTTTCATCTCCGAGCTTCACTTCCCTCGCATGGAAAATTGTGATAATATTACACACTTCTCAGAGCTGTTTTGGAAATTACATGGAAGAGTGGTTGTCAAAGAGAGCTTAATAATTATTAAAAATGTTTAAATTCATTTCTTTCTGAACATTATTGAGCATCTGTTGAATGCAAGGACAATGCTACGTGCTGGCAGCAGGGGAATTAACAACAAAAAAGAAAAGTGATCGTCTTGAGTAGAAAAATGCTTACAAAAATCTTAGGAAAGAATATAACTATTTACAAAAAGATAGACAATAAAAGGCAGCAAGTGGCAAGGACCAAATGAGGGTCCCAGGCATTAAATACTGCAGAAGCTCAGAAGTGAGAGAAACCTGTGCAGGGGTGGTGAGTTCACACAAAGCTTTATGGAGTCTCTGCTCCCTTGAAGAAAGCAGAGGAGGGTGAAGAACGAATTAGGAGAGGAAAATGGCATAAACAAAGCCACGGAAATGAGAACAGTTGGGCTTTCAAGGAACAGTGAATAGATGAATATGATTGTAGCGGGTGAATTTATTCAGCACAGGTAGAGAATAAAGCTGAGTGTGTAGATTGTTCTAAGAATGAAACACTTCGAATGCAAGACTGAAGCATCTATGTGCATAAAAGACATTAGAGATTTCCAAGGCAGGAAAGTGGCATAACAAAGCTAATTTTTCCAGTCAAGTAATATGGCAGTTGTATGCAAGAACTTGGGCTTGGAAGGAAAATTTTAACTTTTAAAACTTTTGGCTAATATACTACTTCTCTTGTTGTTGTTGAACCATGGTTTATCATTAAAAACAAGTAGAAAATAAATGTCCCACAATGGAGAATTGGTTAAATAAATGGAATATACAATGGAATATATCACAGCCACAAAAAATGATGTTTTAGAAGAATATAACAGAAGAATGTTTACTGTACTGAAAGCAAGTTACAAGACCACAATATACAGTGTGATCTCATTTTTAAAATTTTTTAAAATTTTATTTTACCTTTTCAGTGTCCCAAGAGCCATTGTTTATGTACCACACCCAGTGCTCCATGCAATACGTGCCCCCCATAATACCCACCACCAGACTCACCCAACCCCCCACCCCCTCCCCTCCAAAACTCTCAGTTTGTTTCTCAGAGTCCACAGTCTCGCATGGTTCGTCTCCCCCTCTGATTTTTGATTTTGGGTGGCACTGTTATGGTTGGTCTTTATTTTTTTTATTTTTGCATATCTACATTTTCTGAATCCTCTACAGTAAGTTATATTACTTTTACAGTGAGGACAAAAATCTATTATAATTTTATAAAAGCTGACCTAGAAAAAACCCTGTAGATTTCTAGACTGTGTGGAGTGTGGGAAGCAGCAAAGGAAGTGGCAAAGGAAATAGCGAATTCATATAGAATCAGCATTACACCCCAGCCTGGCAGGAAGGGGCTGAAACTGGAGCACCTGCCAAAAGTGGAGCTGTCTGAACTCTCAGAAAAGACCTTTGGATTTGGTGCTATGAGTCGTTAATAACTGCTCTTGAGAAGTGTGGTGGAGAGAAGCAGGAGAGAGTGTAGTCATTCCATTGCTTAAGGGGGTCTTGTGCCTGACCATACAGCCAGCCTCTGCGCATGCCTGTTCTGGACCTGGGCACAGCCTCGCCGAGCGCTTTCTGCACCGGGCAGCCGTTTTCGTGCTCCTGCCCTTGCAGTGGATCCGTTACAACCATTGCGGACTCCCTCAGCGCGGCAGGTGCCTCCAGAGATTGTTAAATGCAGACTCCTGGGCCCAGTCCCAAACCATCTGATAAGAGTATCTGGGGAGTCCGCTTTTGAAAAAACCTCCAAGGTGATTCTTAAGCATAGGCAAGTGGCAGAACCTCTAAGGGTGTATGCTAAATGCCGTGGATCTGGACACAGAGTGGAGAGGACTGAGCCTGGGAGTTTATGTAAATAGCACAGCTGGGTGTTTTAGTCAGGAGTCAGTAAGTCCAGGGTGTGGAGAAACCATCCTTTGGAATCCAGCTGACACCACGGCATGTGTTCTGGGAGACTTTGGGTGCTGGGCAGCAGTACACAACCAGAAGGTAAGAAAGGGCTTGGCTCCTGGGAGTGACAATCTATTGGAAGAGGCTTGCAGTTTCCCAACTGGTCTGAGCTGAGAACCAGTGCAGCTCCTCTTCTCACGGGACCCCAAGCGGCAAGAACAAAGAAATCAATGCGCTGAGGCTCTCTACCTGTGCAGCTAAAAGCTGTTATAAAGTGGTCAGGATTAGATCAGCCAAAGCAAGGGGCCTCTTGACCAGAGACTAATCAGGATTCAGAGACCAGAGGTTCTTATCGAATGGATAGAGGAGACCTCAGGGGGCCCCCATCCATCCCATTATAAAACATGTATAAATAAATTGTGCTGGATTGTGTTATGGTTTCCAGTGATTTGCTATCCCTCTCCTAAAATCTTTATATTCTCCACCCACTGACATCAGGCTTGCCCGTGTGACTTACTTTGGCCAATCACATCTAAGTGGAATTGACGCAAGTTGCTTGCTCACAGAGATGTTAAGATCTGTCCTCTGGTTCTGCTATCTCTCCTACCTTTTCTTCCTCGCAAATATACTTCTAAAATCATTCTGGGGAATGGGTATCTACCAGAAGATCTGGTTATCCCTAGTCATTCTGCATTGTCCACACACAGGGCCAAAAATGTTCTAGTCTGCTTTGCTCTTATCATTTACAGCAGTAAATCCCCTCACCTGAGAAGTGGGTAGACACCAACTGGTTTCTCTTTCTGCCCTCTGTACCAAAGCTAAGGATCTTTGCATGAGTGCTCTGACATTCCAAAACTCTTTTCTTCCTTCCTCTGATAGCAGCAGGTGCACATTCTTCAATACAAAGGACAAGGGATATACTACTTGGAATGTCAGAGAAAAGTCTTCAGTTTACTTAATGAAGCAGTCTTCCCTTGGAGATATTGTTCATTTTGAAGCAGAGACCTCCAAATACTGCTCCTGAGATCTAATTCTTAAAGTTAGGGATGACAAGGATCAAGTTCTCTCTTCACCTCATGTTACCTCTCCAGGTAGAAGAGATTTTCACTGCATTGCCAAGAGTTGGAAATAGTGTGATGACTCCCTAGTAGCCAGACATCATCAGAGGCTGTGAAACTTTCACGAAGCTTATGAGGTTGCTTATGAAGAAAATAATTAGATTTAAAATAAAAAAGACATCTACTGGCCTTCTTTTACAAATTCCAGAGATGGCTAAGAGCCTTGCAAAAACACCCCATTGCATTCTAGGCCAGTCCCAGGAGTGTCCTGATGACGGCTATTTTTGAACTAGTGGTGCATGCAAGGAAAAATCTGCTTTGAATGTAGATGAGTAAACAACTCAGTACATAGAAATTTGAATTACTAAAGAAACAATTTCTACATATTTCACCTTTCCTCCTATATTCTCTCTGGAAGACACATGGTTAAGAAAACAATCTGAATCTGAATACAGATAAGCTAACTACTCTAAACATACCCCCCAAAAAAGTAGAATTGTAAGAAGAAGATTCTTTAACTAGAAAGTCTTTCTCCAAATTAGGATATTTCATAAGATGTGATGCTTTTTTTTTCTATTTTGCTTTTTCTGTTTATTTTTGTTTGTTTTCACTATATACCGTAAGCACCCTGTTTAGAAGAAAACTATTAAATAGGAGCACCAAATAACAACTCAGTCTCCCTTTTCGACATGATTTGTAGCAGCCAGCCCATCAAATAAAGGAGAGCAAATGAACTTGTCTTCTCACTGGCCTTTGGAGCCAGACTGTTAATGGGAGGCCCTGGTCCATCTTTAAGAGATCTGATCTATTCAGAGGGAGACCACGGGACCACTTTCTCACACCTAATGGAAAGTGTAGTGTAGGGAAAAGACACAGGCTTTGTACCGAGATACTTATAAATTTATATCCTGGCTCTGACTCTCATCAGCTATGTGAGCCTGAAAAATTAATTTCCCTGAACCTGTTTGACCATGTGCAAAAATGTGACTGATGTGTAACTGTATATAAAGGTTAAAGATTATGTATATTACACATGGGTCAGATCTTGACCCACTAGATGCCCAACAAATTGCACTTGTTTCTTTTTGTGGATTATTTTTGTTTTTGTCAAGTAAGACCATCTCTTTGTCCATCCATCTAACCCTCCATCCATCCAGAAAATCAGAGAGACATGAATCTTTGTCTCTTTGTCTTATTGCATGTCTCCTAATTACTATATGTGGATCATTGAAATTAAACGTATTATTTTTTTTCTTTCTGAAATAAAAAATAGAGTATAAGCTTTTGTAAGCTTAGATTTGAGACTTAAGACTCTCACTTAAATGGACTGAGCTCTTGAAGCATGCTTATAAATAATAGAAAAAAGAATACGCACGTACATTCTAGGTAAAAATGTGCTTACCATTGAGTTTGTCAAACTTGAAATTCCTATTCAGTTTCTTTCTTGTACTGCTGCACTAACAGTATTTTACATAAGATCGTTTGTCTACACAATATGTCCTTATTAAATTTAATTGACAACTGAGAAAAAAATGTGGGTTACCAATTTAAGGGAATTAACACTTAAGCAAATAAGAATCAAACAAAACAACCCCCCCAAAATTCCCAAAAAACCCACAGTCAAAACAAGATTATTAAAGTACAAAATGTACTTTGGTTATTTATTTTGACCAGAATTGTTTGGGTTTAATTATTTATGATAATAGTATACTTACAAATGTACTGTAGGCTATTTTGTGGAGTAATGAAGTTTTAGTAATATGAGCAGGCAACGCATTACTCTGCTTGCAGATCTTTTCTGAGAAGCTAGATGTAATATTTGATTTTTTAAATTGATAATTATATTTGAGACTTATAAGGTTTAAGTACACACTAGTGTCCATATTCATATCTCAGTATACTGTATTTTATGCTGCCATATTTGTGCATGTGAGTTATATGTAACTAAACAGAATGAAATCTATCTCGAAGTGTACATACTCTTCTGATAAAAAGACCTCACTAGTCCACAAATTTATGCCGGTCTGTATGTTTCCTCCTACCCACTAGTATAGTTTATGATTTCTATGATTGTTCTGTATCGTAGGGAGAAGGCAGGGGAAGTGGACAGACTATCATTACTCTGTTTCCCAGGGTCCATTAGTACCTGCCACACTTGGATAAAGTGCTGGGTATCTTCAGGTATACATTAATATGTTTAGGGAAACAAAGCTTCAACTTGATAATGTAATAATTTCTAAACATTACATTAACATTAGAGGATGTTGGCTGATGTTGCTGTTACCTCATATTCCATTGATTCCCCAGGAACAAAAATGTATGTTAAAGCTTCATAGTTTTTACTTCTTCTGTGGAGTTCTCACTTTACATACCATTTTTGCACACACCCTCATTCCCATCCTCACCAAACCATGAGTGTGGGCTCCAGTTTTGAGATCTTTTGTTTTTGCTTTTGTCAAGTTTAATATTCACCATTCTCTAGATGTGATAGGAGGGACTTGAAGCATTTTCCAGGAATGTGTACACCAAGGGGATAATGGGAAGCAGGTGAGCAGAAGCCATATTGCTGACCTTTATCCACACTGGGAGATAATACCATAAAGAAAAAAATAAATAAATAAGCTAGGGAGTTTTACTGTGTAACTTTATTGAGGAATTCCATGATTTACTGTTCAATATAGCAAGGCTTATCGTGTAACTTAGCTGTAGAACTCCCTGATTTACTGTGAAGCACAGTGGGGCTTATCACGTAACTATTATCTGAGAGTCTTGGCAAAGACAGGGTTAGGGTTTTACAGAGCCCATTAAGAATGACTGACATGCTTTTCTCAAATGGACTAAAGAAGACTCTTGACTAGCGAACACAATTGTTATTTTCAGCATCTGAAATTCCAGTATTTTAACTTTATTCGGCACAGATGTTAAGGGTAACTTCTGTGCCTACTTTATCTTTCTCTCATCATTTTGTATCTAAGCTTCTGTTTTATAGTAAATAGCTATATGAGGTTTAGTGTTTTATGATTCTGATATCCATTTTGCTGAATTTAAACTCTTTTTAAGAGGGACATTATAGCTAAAGAAGCAGAAGCACATTAAAACACATTAAAGCATAGGATATTTCCATTTCCTGTCAGTCCCAGATGTAAGTTCTTCAGAGCCTCCCCTTGCCATTAAGTTGAGGTCGAAGCTTTATAGCCATTTACACAAGGGCCCAGCAAGTTAAGTCCTGGCCCCTTCTTATGAAGACCACTAAGTGGAAATGTGAATATTCTCCAACAAGGACTACAACCCCATATATTATAATGTACTGATTTTCGCCACTCAAGAGAAACTAGAATTAAACAGGGACAATTGAAAAGGTCTTAAGCAATTTATGCAAAAAGACACTATGTCCCTTCTAAAGAGTTACCCATGACTTGATTATAAATTTCTTGAGGATAGGGACTGTGTCTTATTCTTTGAATCTTCGATATTTAGCACAGTGTATGGCATGGCACCTCGTGGGTACTCAGTAACTTTGATTACGAATATAGATATCAATAAACCTTAACTACTTGGGATTTTTCTAGTTCACTGTAATTGTTTATGCTTCCATGTCTTTGCTAACTCCATTGGCTTTGCGTGTACTTTTTGTTTCCTCCTCCATCAAATGGCTGACTCCTCTCCTAGTTCTAGGGCAAGGATTGGAATAATTCATTTTTGTCTCTCCTCTTTTTGGTCCCAAAGGATCCAGCGTAGATGCTTATCCCTTGTCAAACTAAATTCCAATCACATTTACACGCCTAACACACTTTTACACTCTTTTGACTGACAAAGACTATTACCTAATTTAATTTCTGTCACAAATTGGATAGTCAGTAGTTGGGGTTTTGTTTGTTTGTTTGGTTTGGATAGTCTGTATTTTTTTTTTTTAACTGGATGAGTGAATGAAGTTAATGAATAGTAGTTGGTATACTCCTCTGTTGCAACAGGAATGACAAAAATTCTAGAACTCTTTCAAGGAAATCTTTGTTTTAATTAACAGTAGAAAGAATTAGGTCAAGAACAGGCTTAAAAAATGGCAGTAAATGAAATAGTGAAAAACTTGAGGATAATGGTGCGTCAGAGGCAGCATAGCATGGTTTAGGATTTGGCAGCAAAACTGTCTGGGTCCAAATCCTGATTTCTTAGCAGCAGTGAGATCTTAGGCAGATTACTAAACCCCTTTGTGCCTCAGTTTCTTTATCTGCAAAATACAGAGTATACCTGCTTGTGGAACTATTATGAAGATTACATTAAATAGATATAAAGTATTAAGAAAAAGGCCTAATATAGAAAATATTGTGTAAGTGCTACATGTAATAATAATAATAATAAGAAGAAGAAGAAGAAGAAGAAATCCACTTTCCAAGAAGAAGAAGAAGGAGAAGAAGAAATACTCTTCCCGGGAGAGAAGCACCTAACACATAGAAAGCATTATGTAAGTACTAGCTATAATATTATTACATACTTTTCCCAGTCTCTATTTCAAATTTTATTTAGTAACCATGAGTATACTTCTTTGTTATTTAATGCCCATAGCATTTTCCAAATGGGTATTACTGTCTTAAAATTTCATTACTTGGAGATAAAGAGGAAAGCAGAAAAATATGTAATATTTAGGAAGGGAAAATAGATTTTGGTAAAATGAATAGTTAACAGGATTCTTTGAGATTAAAGTTTTTAGGCTGGAATCCTCTAAATTTTATATATTTTTCATTATTTTAAGGATTTTATGTATTAGAGAGAGAAAGAGTGAATGAGTGCACTAGCAGGAGGAAGGGCAGAGGGAGAGAGAGAAGCAGATTCCTTGCTGAGCAGGGAGCCAGACAAAGGGCTTGATTCCAGGACCCTGAGATCATGACTTGAGCCGAAGGCAGACACTTAATCCACTGAGCCACCCACACACCCTGGGAATCCTCTAAATTTTACAATTGGTGATTTTATTCTTGTATCTCTGACTGGCAGATCTGTTCTCTTTCTGCTCTCTTCTTCATCCAGATTATGGCATCATAGAAAATGCGTGTACTAGAGCATCCACCTTATGGAAATTTTCCATTTCTGTGGCAGTAAGCTAGTGCTGAAAAACTCCCTGTTAGTCGAAATAAAAATGAATCAATAGTAAGTTCATTGAAAGTCATAATTTGTCAGAACTCTGAATTCCTTAAGTAAAATGAAGTCCAAAAAATTATGTAACTATAATTAATTGTATGTATTCTAACATTTACAGGTTTGCCAAAATAATGTGCATAATTCATCTACTTTTAGTAACTGCAATTTTTCTGAGTATTTTTCTCAAGGATGAGTCCATCATCATAATGTTGGGAATCTTTGATTGTTCTGAGTCCACTTTCCCAGATCGGCAGAATGAGACACATATTTTGTCATTCCCTCCAGTTTGCTGGCATTGGTGTGCTTCCCTGCTGAGCCCTGGATCTTTTACTTCACCCACTCAGTCCTTTGGAATTTCATCCAGTCTCATAGAGGTAAAAACCTTCTAGAACTTGGAAGTTCCCAAATTTAATCTCCAGTAGCTCTCCCCTGAACTTCAGATTTGCATAACCAGTTTGTTAGCCTACATCTCCACTTTGATGATTAATAAACATTTCAACGTGTTCAAAATAGATCTTTTTCTGTTATCCCTCAAACCTGGTTGAAACAGCTTTTTCTCTTCCCTTGATGGCAGCACTGTCTTTCAGTTACTTAGATCAAAAATCATTTTGACTCTTTTATTTACTTCATGCCCACATTTAAATGCTCAGAAAATCATCATGGCTCTATTAAAACATACCAAGAATCCAACCACATCTCACCACTGCCTGTGCTGGAGCCCTGATTTAAACTACCATGCCTGCCTGTATTCTTTTAATACTCCCCAACTGGTCTACAGGCTTCTACCTTGTCTTGCTTACGTCTGTTTTCAGCTCTGCCCCCAGAGTGATTCTGTTAAGACGTAAGGCAGAACATTCCTCTCTTTTGCTCAAAACCTTCAAATGAACTCTTACCCTGGAGTCAAAGCCAAAGACTTATCTAGGTATAAGACCTTCTGATGTACCCTCTCTCTTCATGAATTTATCTCCTAGAGCCCTCCTTTTTATTTACTCCACTCGGGCCACACAAGACCTGTGTGCTCCTTGTACATACCAGCAGCACTTGCACTGTTATCCTGATGGCCTGTGGGTGTCTTCCTAACCACCGTCAGGTCTATTCAAATAACACGTTTTCAGTACCCTTTCCTGACCATCCTGTAGAAGTCACCTCCCACATTCCCTGTCCCTTTATTTTTCTCTTCCTGGTACTTATCTCTTATAATTCTACTCTAGAATTTACTGTAGATTTTCCTTAGTTTCTACTTATACCCTACTAAGATGCAAGCTTCATGTAGGATGCAGTTTTTTTCTATTTTATTCATTATTGTATCTCCAGTACCTGGAAGAGTGTCTAGTCACATTATAAGCCTACAACAAATAAACTGTTGATTTAATCAGCAAAGAAAAATAAATCATACCTTAGCATAACATCATAGATTCAATTGCATATTTATTATATTTTATTTATGCTTATTTACATTAATGTTAATATTTAAATACTATTATAGATAGCCAACTATCCATCAGAATCTGTGATTTTCTGTTCATTCTATAGAATCTATGTTATAGACTGTACACTATGAAGTTATTACTGTAATACAGCTGCCCAACCAGGGACTGTAAGTCACAGCCCCTCTTATATCCAGGTATGGTCAAGTGATGGGTTCTTATCAATGGAATTACATGTGTCACTTCTAGTCAGGGATTTTAAGAGACAGACAATGCCTTCTCCTTATTCTTTTTCCTCTTTTCCCTCCTTCTCACATAGAACCATTGCATAGAGTGACAAATACAGTTTTACAATAGTGTAAGGATATTTTCAGTTTCAGTTCATTATTATTTATGTACTTGGGGATATCCATGTATAGTGTGAGGAGGTCTTAGTTTGAAGTTTAGGGGCATTTTTTTCCTTTTTCTTGAAGAGACAATAGGAAAGAAATAAGCAAAGAGGATACATTTTTAGGGCCCAGTGAGGAGATAATGGGAGGTATGAAATATGACTGCCAAAAACAGCACCTCTTTCCTGGTTATGAATTTTTACTCATCTCATGTCTGTCTTAAAGAAATTTAAAAAAAAAGGAGAGAAATAACAAGTGTATGATCTGAAAAGAGGTGTCTGTGTGTTAGGTAACCATTGCTGAGAGATAAAACCAAGAAAACCAATTAGATCTCTAAGCTTTAGAGAAAAAGGTCTTGTCCAAAGATTTAATATTTCTAACTTTAGCCCCTAGTGCCTTCCCTTTCTTATTGATCTCTGATAGTCTCGGGCTCACTTTCTTTAACAGTCACCCTAGCAACCCTATATCCCAGCAGATCTAAGAATTCTCTTTATGTTTTACACATAACTTAGTTGGGGAAAACAAGGCAGCTGGGATTTCTAACATGAAGAGATTTTCTTTCATAAGGGCTAGTTCCACTCTTTAGAACAAAGATATTGGACTCAGGATGGAGGTCAATAAAAATTGTAACCTACTTGTAAAAATCACTTTTCCTCTTTGGGGTTTCCAAACATCTTGCTGTACTTCCCAGTATTATGAAATACTAACAACAAGGTTTCTGCCATCTTTAAGAGATTGTGTCCATTGCATATGCCATAATATTTGTCAAGGTTATTATTGACTTTAAGGTTCAATAATCGAAAGAAGAAAAAAGCAGGAGTTGAGGTTGGGGAAAGGGTGGTAGGATTTCATTGAAGTCTGTAAGTCATTTTTAGTAATTTTAAAGTAATATCCAGGAGACTTCAAGCGGAAATTAATCAGGCAGTTGAAATACTCTGGGTAATATTATATTTTGCAATAATAAACAACAAAATGAAATGAAATATTATTCCATAGAGCTTAAGTTATGAGATGAAAACTTAAAATGCAAGACAAATGCCTGAAAATATGAAATCCTGGACAAGACTAGGAAAAAAAGAGAAAAGTACCTTGTAATTTCTCTACAATTAAAATCCCAAGATGATCTATTACTTTCTGTGTCCTAGAATTGATAATGTGTGAAGGGATTGTGCAGCCCCAGCCATTTCTACTTAATTGATGAGCTGCCATTTTGCTTTTCAGCTAGTTGTTCACTAATTGTGAAGTTACGGTTTGATGTCTAAGTTGAATATGGAGGTCTTTGTGTTTTCCATTCTTTCTGTTCTTTGTTTCATTTCCCTAGTAAACCCAATAAGCTTTGCGATAGTATTTGAATTGGAAAAAATTAGGTCCTGCACATTTACTCCCTAGATTTTCTCCCTCACATTTAATTTGTACAATATAGCCTGATTTTTATTTTTTATGGAGGAAGGTGCTTTCAGAACTCTAGAGCATGGCATATATAGATCGGAAAAGGTTGGGAAAAAAAGGACATGGGGATAAAAGAAAAATAGAAAATAGAGAGATTGAGAGGAAAGATTTATTGACAGACTGTGGTTTCAATAAACCTGGGCTCAAATCCAGTTTATGAGCTGTTTGGTCTTGGTAAGTTACTTGTCATTGTAAACCATATATAAGATGTTATGAAAGTAAAATTACATAATGTATGTTAAGTAGTTGCTGTAGAGATTTACAATCAATTTAAATTATTGCTATTTCACTATTATTGTGATGAAGAGTAAAATAGAGGAAAATGTATTACACCATTAATATATAGATACATGTTGCCAAATTTAAAAATATAAGAAGCAAATGCTCTTTCCTTCACACTCTTTTTTCTCCTATGTTCTCTACATTCAGAATTCTGTCTCCCTTTTTTCCTCAAATGTCCAAATGCCGTAATAACACAGCTTTAAGGGTCATTGCGGTTCATTCCTACTCTTTGAATTATGTCTACATCCATTAAATTGCCAAAATTATGTTTTATCTTTTTAATAGACACCTTCTTTATTTTCAAATCCTTAACAAATTCCCCTTCTGGATTTTACTTGATTGAAAATGCCATAGTTGGAATTGCCTGCAGATATATTATTCCTTTATTCAGAATTATTCTGTGATTCATCATGTGATGTCAAATCTTCATCAAATCTTCTCATGAGGAAACCGAGATGCTAAGATGTTATATTCCATTTTCATTTTTTCATTATTCTATCAAGGTCATCATTGTTAATTAGTATATTTAGCTTCCTTCTTCCATGGGTGTGGAATTTTAGATTGCTCTTCTTTTTTTCCTTCTACTACTTCAATGTTTTACATCAGTCTTCTGTTATAACCATGGTCATTGTGTTCCCTCTTCAGCCTAGACAGAATCTGTCTTTCTCTTTTTTTTTTAAGCTTTTATTTATTTATTTGACAGAGACACAAGGAGAGAGGGAATATAAGCAGGGGGAGTGGGAAAGGGAGAAGCAGGCTTCCTGCCAAGCAGGGAGCCAGAGGCAGGGCATGACCTGAGCCAAAGGCAGACACTTAACGGCTGAGCCACCCAGGTGCCCCCAGAATCTCTTTTTAATGCTGAAACTTCATGACGTTCCCCTTGTGAAATCATGCTCAGACTCTTTTTAAAAAAATTTTCAGTCAAAGTTTGCCATCTGGCCGATCTTCTATAGTAGACACCTGGCTAATGTCATGTAACAAATACAGGAGTGCTTCCTAAATATTCCATGAGTTCCCTGCTTTTTCCAGCCTCGCTTGAAAGGGGCTTGAAGTTGGATGATGAGTTCTGGCTGGAGTGGAAATGACGTACGTCTGAGGTACTTAGAAGCTACTTGTTGGGATGGGAGCGTCACCAGATAGTTGCAAGAGTGTTAGCCTGAGGCCCTTAGTGGTCCACTGCCCACCCAACCCCAACCAGACCTGTACATATAGCATGAGTGAGAAGTGTATGCTGTATGTGTAATGTGATTGAGATCTCTGAGTGAATATATTCCTCCAGCATGTCCTAGCCTACCCTAACTAATGTCCTTGGCTAATTAGACACAGTAGTAATTAACTCAATAGAACTAAGCCAACAATACGGGTGGTAGCATGGATTAACTGGCTATAGGCCTACATTTCTCAGACAGTAAATTGTTTCTAGAAATGGCAACTTTATCAACAGGTTAAGAAGAAACGTTAATAGAAGTTATGGTAATTGTGTGCTACTTTCCAGTATTACATAGCAGTGCGTAGCATACGGTTGCCAATGGTGAAATGGTGCCATTCATGGCTTTTGAACACTTGCTGGTTTAAGGTCAATAACACATACATGGCTGGTGTTTTTCCCGTTTACTTGTTAATGCGTTACTATATTTTGTATTAGTTTCATTTTTTTCATACCCTACTTTATAGAGTTTTTCACATTTGACCTAAGTTCTAAATAAAAATGTGTGATTTGCAGATGCTACTGTACCGTTTTCATCTTTGAGTGCACTGCCTACTTTTCACTTCAGAAAAAAATGAAATCAACTCTCTTTTCTTTGATTCTTCAAGCTTAATTGGAATGAAGTGCTCATGCTCAAATTAAGGGGCTTTCACTTAACTATTCTGCCTCATTTAAGAAAAAAAAAAAAAGCCTTGTTAGCTAAGCTAAGACATGGTATTTGTGAATCCATAACTAGGAAAGCATGTATCACACAGCTGCAAAGCACAATAGGTATTTTGGTAAAGTTATATCTGTCTTAGGGATCTGCAATGTGAGAAAAGAAGATGCAAAAATAGGATCCACTCAATAAAAACCAACCTTTGGCTAACTACACCTTTCCTTTCTTTCTTACCTTTCACAGGCACTAATAAGCTACTAGAATTTGGGTTGATGTGAAAAATCTCACCAAATATTCAAAACTATAGTCACCTTAAGTAGTGCTATCAAGTCCATGAACTAAATCTGGTCATCAAAACTATTTAATTGTCAAAGGAAGGAATATATCTGAAATGCAACATAATCATGTGATTTTGACAAGGTTTTAACTATCCCAGGGCAATTTTGTATTGATTTCTCTCAGTAACACATGTTTGGGAAAATTTTAAAAGGGAAATGGTTCTGATTTTAAAAGACATTGCAAACAAGGAGAGAAAGAATCTCTCCTTATAAACCTGGTTGAGCGGATTCCTGGATTCTTATTCTCTCAGTGAAATTGTTTTGAAGCAGAAATGTTTATGTTTCTCTTATAATGGAGGGAGCTTGCCTTTGCAAATAGATGCACCAAGTTCTTGACTCTTGGCTAATTACCTTGTCCTCACACCTGAGTGTCATCCTTGACACCTTGGTTTCCCTCATGCCACATATATCAGCCATCCTATCCTGTATATATTTTTCTAATTTATACACGTCTTTCTGTTACAGTCACCAGCTTGTCTCACCTGGGTGCTGGCAAAAGTTCCTTAACTAATAAAAAGCATCCATTCTGACTTTCACTCTGATCTGCTCTCCAAATTAGAGTCAGAACGAGTTTCACTGCATCACAACACAGTTGTAAACCACCCAATGGCTTGTGAGTCCTTTTTGAATAAAGTAAAAATGCTTTAATGAGCCTAAACACACAAGCTGGGCTCTGTACAGTCTGACCTTGCCTCTACTCAGTCTTCCTCTCATTCTCTTTACTCCAGCCTTTATGGCCATTTTCAAGGGCCTTCTGTCTTCTGCATGCTTCCTTCCAGTACCAGGGCCTTTGTACATGCTGTCCCTGCCCCTGGAGTCCTGTCCTCTCTGCCACTCCCATCTCCCAGTCCGCCACACCATGCACACACCTCCTTTCCTTCACTGTCACTCTCGAGCCTCAAGCCTGGTTTGGTCATTGCTTTTTCATTGTCCCTGTTGCACTCCATGCCTCTCTTGGATGCCACTCATCACTATTGCCATTTTGCATTTCTCTGTGTGAATAATTAATATATGTCTCCCAGTGAAACCCCGTACTACATGAGGGTAAAACCTGCCTGCTTTCCTCTTAATCCTGGCACACAATAGGTAGGCAATAAGTGTATGTTGAATAAGTTGATGAGTCCTTAGAAATAAGTCTCTGCTTGCTTCTCCGTAAACCCCCAAGATCTGTTGTACAGATGAAGTGAAATGTTGTTCTTACAGGGCTTCCCACAGTGCCTGAAGTACCCTGTGATCTCAATAAATTATAGCTATGGTGATAATAAAAGTACAATGACCATATGTAATTTTTCCTCTTTTAAGTAGCAGCAAAGAGCCTATGGAGAAAATGATTGTTGTTGTTTTTCTTTCTTTCTGTTGACTTTTTAGTGAGCTAATGGATCAACTCTCTTTTATCCAGGAACAGTTCTGAGGTGGACAGAGAGGAAGGCAGGTGGAAATGAAATTAGCAGCTTTCCTACTGATAAAGCAGATACTGGAGAGCATAGTTTAATTCCAAGGCAAGAATAGACCTTGCAGCATTCAAATTGAGACGGAGGCTGACACTCTTACTGGTCAGAGTTGGCACCAGATAATCACAGGCTTTCCAGCATCTTTGGGGCGGGGCCTCTAACACCCATTTTCCTGGGTGGCACCAAACTGCTAAGACAACTTTCCACAAACAGGCAGGTCACCAAAAACTGTGGGGCTGTGGCTGAGCCACATACTGCCCAGTCCCTTCATCAACATTTACCTGTCAGATAAATCACTCCTCTTTCCATGGGGATCAGTGGGAAGGTTGGGAGAAAGACAAAAACTGTGGTGCTAATGGAAATCCTTCTATTGAAAAGAGAATTATGATATGGAGACTAAGAATTAGATTTCTTGCCTTGGTGTATGTATATTAGGTACACCTTCTTAGAATCCCTCAACTGCCCCTCTTTCCATTTTCTTTTAATTTTTTATTTTTTTTCTATAACTGCACTAAGCTGGCTCTCACCTTTCAAGGGGCCAGATGACAAAATTTACAAGTTCAGGAGCATTAGCTCCCAGTGGGTTAAACTTCGGCTATTGGAAAGTGAAAAGGGGCAGGAGACAGGTAGATAATATTTCTTTGCTTTCTCCCGTTGTGCACTGCTCTGAAATGCAATTTCTCCTCGTCGGTTCTTTGGAGAAGTCCTGCATAATGAAAAAATAATACACATTGAGCCATAGTGATGCATCAAATAGTGTTGCTTTGAGGTTTTCTTTGCCTCGTTTCCCCATTTTTGCTTCACCCTCCACACCCTCAGTCAAGACCTTCCAATCCAGGCACTGGTATTTTAATCCTTGCCCCAGGCTTTACTGTCTGGAGGACCTATTCTAAAACAGGTATGTTATTTGATGTGAATTTTTTTTTAATAATAGACTTTTTTTTTTAAGATTTTATTTATCTATTTGACAGACAGAGATCACAAGTAGGCAGAGAGGCAGGCAGAGAGAGAGGAGGAAGCAGGCTCCCCGCCGAGCAGAGAGCCCGATGCGGGGCTCGATCCCAGGACCCTGGGATCATGACCCGAGCCGAAGGCAGAGGCTTTAACCCACTGAGCCACCCAGGTGCCCCAATAATAGACTTTTTAAAAAGCCTTTGTATATAAATAGGAGATGGCTAGTTGTTCCCCCATTATCTGTCTGTTCTCCCTTTCCTCCATCTTAATAAGACTCTAGCTGAGCACATTTCCCAGACTCCTTTTAAATTGGCAGTAGCTATGTGACAAGGTTCTGGCCAATGGAATGTGAACAGAAATTATATGTGTAACTGTTGATTCTCATACTTAAAAATAATGTGTCCTCACTCCTTTTCCCCTTCTCATTAGCTGGAATTTGAACATGATGACTAAATGGGATCACTTCTCTTAGATCAAAAGGTGGAAGCCCTGTGTTAAAGATGGCGTAGGGCAGGGCAAAAGGAATTTAGTCCCAACTCCGGGAAGTGAGCTATCAATCAAACCTGGACTATTAAAGCTCCAACTGCCAAGTGAGAGAAAAAAAGTTTCGTTTTGCTTAAATCACAGTTATTTCGGTCATGGTGGAGCAGCCTAACCTGTAGCCAATCCTAGATGTATATATTATATATTTTTAATTGCTTATTAAAGCAAGGTAGTTAGAGCTACAAACCCTGCTGCTGCTTCTCCTCATCCTCTTCCCCCCCTTTCCCTCCCTCCTCCTTTCCTACCACCTCCTCCCTCACCTCCCCCTCCTCCTTGTTCTTCTTTTAAGAATTCTAACCCATGGAATGGGATAGGTGCATTTAGGAGGAGGTAAAGCAAAATTCTTTCTCAACAGACATACCAGACATGGCTCAAATTTCTTGCTCATGCAACAGTTCTCAGACAGTTTTACATGATCCAGATAGAAGATGGAGCACATGGGCCAGGTCCTGTGCTATTCGGAGACTGTGTACACTGGTGACAGTAATTTTGTGCAGCTTCGTAATTAACACTTGCAATAAATCAGTACACTGTGAAAATGAAATTTTCATCGTGGAGAAAACCTTGTCATGTTTTCTATGCTATGGGTACAATTGAGAGCGTATAAAGAGCAACTCAAGAAAGAAGAAAATTTCATGCCTTAGGAAGAAGCAGTACGTTTGTGTACCAAATATTGAACGAGCAGGATTCCTAGGGAGGGATCAGAAAAGCATCTTTATTTCTTTCTCTCAGTAACTCTTTCAATGTCCTCAGTATGAGCTGTCCTCACCTTGCCATAGAAACACAGACAATCTCATAAGTTTTCCATTACTATCCAGGTAATAAAAAGCCTTAAACTTTCTTTTAGTCTCAATCCAGTAATTTGAAATGTCTCGTCCAGTATTTTAATCAGCACTTCACCACTAGTCCCCTTCTTCCCCACCCAGGACTGGCTAACTGGCAGGCCTTCTGGGCAGAGGGCCTGTTGACCTTCTCACTCGTTCCCTCTTCTCAGCTCTTCACACTGGCTGCTCTCTCCTCCAACGTGGTTGTGGTGTGATGATCAGGAAAAGACTTCATTTTTGAGAAGTGGTGTTCTAAGATGACTTCACAGTCTCTGGACTTGGCTGATGTTTAATACTAACTCTTTCTCTTGTAGAAGCTTTTGTGATTTCACTGGAGGCGCCTTTAGTGCCTGCCCCAATTGTGACTCTCAAGATGACCAGTGGTTCCCCCTATGGATAACCACCCCCAGTTCACCTTTAGTGATTCCCTCTGATAATATACATGTCAGCTTTTTACTTCTAGGGTCTTTAGAAAGTGACTAAAGCAAGAGCCCCATCCCCCCCTTTTTAATATTTTATTTATTTGAGAAAAAAAGAGAACAGTAGCAGGAGGGAGGGTTCAGGGAGAGGGAAAAGCAGACTCCCCACTAAGCAGGAAACCCAACATGTGACTGACTCAATCCCAGGACCTGGGATCATGACCTGAGCTAAAGGCAGACACTTAACTGACTGAGCCACCCAGGCGCCCCAGCTGTTGCCATTTTAATACAACCAATGAGGATAAGCCTCCAGGATTTACCTTAATACAGATAAGGAATGCTTCTTTGTCCTTATCTTACTCTAGGATCAAATATTTTAAATGGAATATAATAAATTCAGTAGCTCTTGTTGAATGAATGAATGAATGAATGATTGAATAAAAAGCTTGTCCTTCTGTAATACAATCTTCCAGAACTCTGACCTTCTATAATACAATTTCTTCATTCATCCATAAATCTATGAACCTTTCTTTTGGTTCATTGATAGGACCAGTCTACAATCAATCAACCATCAAGTGTCTGGTCAGCATGTGCTTTTTAGAATCAATTTCCTAGATGTTTTAAAAAATACAGAATATGCCTATGTAGTGGCTTACTAGCATAATTAATTTACAGTTTAACTTGGCAACCTTGACTACCCAGGAAAGATAATGCAAGAACCATGCTGTACATAAAAGGTGAGGAGCTCACTGTATTCAGAATAATCCTCACAGACATAAATGAGGAGGCCGCTGTTTTTCCCCAAGATCTCCAATTTTATTTTTTATCAGTTACCTTGCTTCCTTATTCATCCCCCTAATTTTATACTTATTTCTTAATCATACCACATTCAGGTGTGGAGGCAGAAGCAAAGAGTAAGAGAAAGAAGGAGGAAAAAAAAGAAGGAAAAGAAGAAGGAGTGGTTATGGCCATTGCTAATTTAAAAGGAATTTGGGAAATGTTAAATTAAAATCTAATTAGCCTAGAGGAAGGGGAGAACAAGAGATAGAGGTGGAGAGAAAGAGGAGTGCAGGAGAGGGGACTCTTGATTGCCATTTATCACTTACCAGAACCTTGGTGCGGGGTGTGTGTGTGTGTTGTGTGTGTGTGTGTAAGTTAAAATTTCCAAAATAAGAATAAAGTGCTATTCCTTTTTTGCTTCTACCATTTGTAAACATGGAGCAAGATTCACTTTTAAGAACTTCAAATGAAAATGGTTGAGTCAGAGAGTCAATAATGCTCAAAATTCATTTCCTGATCACCATCATGAGAAAGACATCATAGAAAATGTTTGGCTTATGTAATTTTCCTTCTTTTCCCTTTGAAATCATAATCGTTGTTGCTAACTGAGTCTCCTATAAGACAGTGTGCTTTTGTCGTCTCGGGGCAACAAGTCTCAGATAAACACAGGGGCTTGTTTTCTGCCACTAGTTGGGGTCAAGGAAGGATGATCTAGACGATGGTCACCTGTATCCATGTTCTGTGACTTTTTCCTTCCTCACTTTTTATACCTCCCACCAAAATTCATGCAGGTTAAAGTTTAGTGCTCTTCTGGAGTCTAGGTATTTATCACCTCTCCAAACTTCTTTTAAAAATTTAGTAGGAAACATAGTGGAGAAACTTCTCAAAATTCCTTTTTAAGAAAACTATATTTTATCTATACTGATTTGGTCTTGTACATTTAAGATCATTATTATTGAATTATTACATGCAGCATATAAACATAACACAACTACATGCTCTATGTTTAAAAATTGAGAATGGCACTAACATAACATATATAACATAACATCTTCACATTTAACATGGGGATACATTTAGGGATTAGAAGTGCAAGGAGTGACCTAGTGCTCTTTCTTCCTGGAAATAAATACAGAAACATTTGAAATGTGGCCCAGTGAACAATATTGCTAATATTGTCTTAGGGATTTCCTGAAGAATAATGTATTTATTATATGTTTCTATCAACTATATTAAATATATTTCATAAACTGTTCTTTTAATGCTAAGTGAGCAGAGATTTGTTTGATTTTTACATAAATACTTTTATGGTTGGTTCCCCCCGCACTTCCCATCTTCTATTCTACAACAAAGATGGGCAGGAATTTCCCAAGTATTCTCTGAATTGCAATTCAATGCCACATTAGGAAACTTTCATTTATGTTTAATATTTTCAATCCCATCTCCTAGAACTAGTGAGTCCCTCAGAGTTACATGGCAATTAGTGGTAGAATTGAGAGGAATCTAGAGTTTCTAAACATTTTCCTTCCTTAATCAATTTCTTTTTCCAGAAAAAAAAAAAAATGCCACTTAAAGTAGACTGCTTGAGTAAAACTTAGGCAGGAAGAGATAGAGAAAGCGATTAGAAGAGTGTGCTTAAGTTTGAAATTTCATTTTCTTTTGTGTTTTGGGCTTGGGGTTTTGAAGAGTAAGTTTGGCCTGGAGAGGTGAAAGTTTGGTGAGAACACTCTTAGTGGAAGGAACTCTAGCTCTCCAACATCGAGGAGCTATTTGGAGGACAGGCATAAGAAAGGAGGGTAGTGAAATGTGGGTGAATACAGAGACAGCAATAACCACTAATAAGATTTCGCCTTTGGGGCTCAGTCGATTAAGCGGCTGCCTTCAATTCAGGTCATGATCCCAGAGTCCTGGGATTGAGTCCCACATTGGGCTCCTTGTTCAGCAGGGATCCTGCTTCTCCCTCTGCCGGCTCTGCCTGCCTCTCCCCCTGCTTCTACTTTCTCTCTCTGACTAATAAGTAAATAAAATCTTAAAATAAATTTTTTTCACCTTCTTTGGCCTTAGTGGCAGGCAACAAGCTATCATTTGGTTGTAAGTTACTAGTACTGTCTGCCGTATGAAGAACCAAGCATATGCTGCTAACAGTTCCTGGTGGTGTTTGAAGAGACAAGAGACATTTATACAGCAGAGCCTATCCCCGTGAATTTTTCCTTATAATCTGATGGGGAAGCATAGAAATATATAGAGGTTGCTAGCCTGGATAGGGAAGAGCTTGAAAAATTGTCTCACCTCTATGTGTTTGTTTCTCTAATCACCACAAGAAGAGTGCCAGTGTACCCATTTTTCTTTCCTCATCGTATACACATACGCATAGACACACATGCACCCCCACACACAAAGTCTCTGAGAGTGTGGTAAATTCTTCTTAGCAGTTTCTAACCAACTTGCATTTGCCAGTCAGTTTCCCTCTTGTAGTAGGAAAAACTGATCCTGGCTGACTTAAGCAGAAGGGAATATTCTTGAAGGATATTAGAAGCTCACAGAACCTATAGAAAGGCCAGATGCCAGGCTTGGGAGTGGATCTATGCTGCAGTGTTTCCATGGGCTATGAAGCTGCAAATATGGGGGTGGTCTCACAGTAAAGCTGTATGCTGAAAGCCTGCTGCTGGGATGCTGGAATGAAAGACTCCACCATCATTTCTCTCCTGTGTCATGTACTCAGATTCACAGAACCATCTGATTGACCTAGCTTGTGTCAAGTGGCTGCCTCTAGGTTAAGACATGACTGTCCAGGACACCTGATCTCCCCCACACTGGAATCTATCCCCTGGAAAGAGGTTGTTCCCCAGCAAATAAATGAAGGTGCTGAGAAGGGAAAAGGGAAACCAGGAGACCTACCAATGAAGTCCCAACACATTGGATTGAGAAAGCAGGAGCGAGGGGGATGGGCCACATCTCCATCAGGGACACCGTGCCTCCAGTGCTGCCAGTCTTACTGCAGGGGTGAGTTGCTCTCCCAGGGAAGCGCTTGCCACCTGTAGGGGCACCTGTGATTTGGGAACTGTGAGTCTTCCTTCTTGTCCCATCGCTCTGAACCCCTTGGCTCAGCAGTCTCTGTGTTCTGTGGCACCTTCCTCAGCTATCATCTTACAGAGAAAGGCTTTAGGGTGTGGATGAAGAGTAAGTCCTGATTATACGATGGCTAGTCTCCTTCCAAGACTTATCTTGGGCAGATAAAGACAGTTGGGCTCATTGTTGCTTAAGTAGTCTGCGACTCCACTATTAAAAATTGTATGTAACGGGAAAATGCTGTGACGATGTCATTAAAACATGTTTAGAATGAAGAGTAATGTGCTGTTCATGCAAAAGTGCAGCCATTTGAAGACAGAAAAGGAATAGAACAGGCAAGTTTTTAAAACCAAAATGGAGACTCTCTGAGCAATATTTGTTGTATAATTTATGTTGCAGACATTTTGAGCTACCTAATTGAACCATTTCAAAATGTCATGTAATCAATGCTTTCTGAGGGGTGTGGAGATACAGAATACATGCACGCATTTGGCAAAACTTGTCAAAGCCTTAACCTATATTTCTAAAGGAAAAATAGATTTCTATATTGGAAGTTTGAACTTTATCTACTCCACATCCCACTTTGTGAAATTTACTTTCTGATGAGGAGGATTATAGATAATGTTTTCAATCCTTGTCTCACTTGAGACTTTGGAACTCTATGTCTCTCATTCTTTGTGGTGATTGTTGTGGCAATCTTCTCCCGGCCTCATCTTCTCTTTAAGTCACATCAGACTTCTTCCAAGCTGGCTAAAAATTGCCTTTGTATTTGAGCCTCTGACTCCCTGCTCTTTCTGTTTCCCCATCCCCAGAATCTATCTGAAGTTGACTTCTTAAGTAGAATTCTTCACTGATGATTTAAAAACAGCTTATCCTTGAAATTGTGCAGGTGATATACACTTTCTTACTTGGGCCTCACACTTAAATTCCCAGAAGCTAGAAATGCCCTAAAATGCTAACAGCCTGATGGGGGGAAGGAGTTAATTATTGGCCAGGGCTGGACCTACCCACATCTCATTAAAATGTCTGGTAATACATTCAGAGCATCAAGGAAGAAATGAAAAGAAAACATCAGAAGCCTAAAGATGAAAGGAGAGCAATACAATAATAAGAGAGGGCTTCTAATTTCTCAACTGTTATAAATTTTTTTTCTTTAGAGAAACACCCCCCAACCCTTTCTGGTTTTAAGCCTGCTTTGTTGAAGAGCTATTAGTGTGCTAAGCCACAAGTCATTCATTGACAACAGCAATCAGAGTGGAATCAAGAAACACGAAGCCAAATTGGGTCTTAGTCACATTGGTTGTTATTTCCCAAGCATTGGACAAAGAAGTGATATGACTTCAAAGTCGATAAAGAGAAAGGTACAAACCAGTTAGAATACACACACATACACACACATACACACACATACATACCTACATTCATACACACAATTATAAAATGAGACAACAAAGTGTTTTTTTTTAATTTTTAACAACTTGAACTTTCTGTTTCTACTAATTCTATGAATATACAGTCTATTGACAAGAAGACAGGATAGAAAGCATATCGTGATAAGAGGAGAATGTGCAGAAATCCATAAAGAGGAAAGACAGGGGAATATTCAGGGTATAGCAAATTGTCCAGGTAAATTGCAGCATAGGATACTGGCAGGGGAACATGGAAGAAAGTGAAAGATAATGCATAGAAGAAAAGTAGAATCTGTAAAAGAAAAAAATCAAGAAATATCATGGAGAAATTTTTATTAACCTACTTTATGATGCTGTTGTGAAGATTTATATGGCATATATATATATACATATATAATTAGAATATCACTGTATATATTCATGTGAAATGCTTTAAAAATGAGTCACACTCTATTACTATTAAATAGTATTAGAATTATTAAGTAGTAGATGATAGTGGTCTATCAGAAGTTTCTTTAAAGTAGGAAATGTTATAATGAAAGGGAATGAGTTCAGTAATAAATATTTTAACAAAAGGTTATGTATGCAATAAGGGATAGTAGAAGATTTACTCTAGGGCTTTAATCTAGATCAGACCACGCTATAGTCCACCGATCAAATCTGCCCATTGCCTAAATTTAAATTGGAACATGACCATACCCAATTGTTTAGGGATTGTCTATAGCTGCTTTTGTGCTGTAATGGAAGAGTCCAACAGTTGCAACAGAGACTACATGGCCTGCAGAGTCCAAAATATTTACTATCTCACCTGTTACAAAGAAGTTGCTGATCTCTGCTCTGGATGATCAGAAAAGTAGAATTTGCTAACACTTACTATATGTCAGGCACTGTTACAATGTTACATGGTTTCAGTCCTTGAACAGCTGTATTAGAAAGACACCATTATTATACTCCTTGAACTGAAGAGCTGAGTAACTTACCAAGGTTAGATGTTGGTGGTAGAACAGGATTGCCAAATTTAGCAAATTAAAATACAAGACACCTACTTTAATTTTAACTTCAGATGAACAATGACTAATTTCTTTGTATAAATATGTCCTTTGCAATATTTTGGACAGACTTATATTAAAAATTACTTATCATTTATCTAAAATGCAAATGTTTCCTATGTTTTATCTGGCAACCACAACCCAATCCAACTGGTTCCAGAGTCCCCTCCTAACAAATATTATACTGTCTCTCTCTTAGAAGGGTGGTGAGCCTATCTTAACAGTAATGGGGAGTCTCATAGGACACAGGAGGTGTTTTCTAGCTCGTGAATGACAGAGTTAATCTGTAATTTGAAAGGCAGAATTGGCTTTTTTCCCAGGAACATTTTAAAGATGCAGTTTGACTTTAGAAAGAGATTAAATCAGTTCTACATTAGTTTCTTTATGATATTGTCCAAATTTAGTCTAATGCTCGGAGAGTAGTTAGGACTAGACACATAGATTGAGTCACCTGAATGCGAGTGGTAATAGAAACTAGAAATAAATGATATGTCTAAGGAGTTCAGAGGTAGGTATTGGCTTAAATCAGACTTGAAAGATCCTTCCAGATCTTTTCACAGTGCCAAGCTGCTAGTACTTAGCAGAGCTTTCAAAATCCATTTCATTTCCATAGTGGAGGCCCAGCCAGAATCACACCATTTCTCATCAGTATGTAAGAAAAAACTAATAGAAAAGAAAAGCTCAACATTGTCTCACAGTCTCAAAGGTCCTAAAATTTGTCCTAAAATTTCAGTCTGACTATACTGAAAATAACACTTTTGACTAAGAAAGTAAGTGCCGCATATCCTTTTTGTTCTGAAAGGTGAAGACACAGATGTGGGATGTAGGATATTGAATAGTGCAGTCCATCAGGAGCAATAAAATTCAGCACGGGCACAACTCACAGTTGACTTAGAGGTGTGGTATGTTGCTGTTGGATCTCTGAGCCTACTCTAATGGGTTATTTTGCACAAAGTAGCTTGAACATGGTAAATGTTAGGTATCGTTATTGTAGTTGTTACAGACAATAGTCCATGAGTCCAATTATATAGAGGCAGTGCCCCAGACACTGATTTTGCTAATTGCTCTCCCTCAGACTTGGAATTCATTTTTATTCCAGTTACATGTTTTTTAATGAAAGAATGAGATCTCTATGGAAGAGACCGAAATGGTGGTGCTTCGTGACATAAGTGGTTAGATGAAGAGCCAGTTGTTGATTTTGAGGAGAAAGCAATGTAAAAAAAAAAAGTGAAATTATATTATGTGAAATTATGGATTCGTGTTTTATAACCTCTCTCTATAGCCTGTGTCTTGTATCCCAGATAACAATCAATGATTTCTGACAATTCAGTAAACATTTATTGAGTACCTGCTGTGTATCAGGCATGTGCTAAGTAATGAAGACATGGAAATAGGTAAGACTTGTTTCTAGTCACCAGGCATTCAGTCTAAAACCAGGGACAGAAATTTAAACAAGTGTCATTGGATGTGATCCATCGTAGAACATTGTAGAACCACAGTGGGAGCCCACAGGACAGAAAGGCAATGCTTCTTGAGGAGATGAAGAAATATTTCATAAAGAAGTGGCTCATCAAGCTCCTCCTTAACAGTTATGAAAGTATTTATCAGATGAAAAAGGAAGGGAGAATGAGGGCAGAAACTCATTATAGCATTAGGGGAACACATGGAAGGAAGAAAGAAAAATGAGGACAAAAGAGTAGAAAGGGAATAGACTAGAGCAGAAGTTGACAGAGTAGAGCTTGCAGATCAAATCCAGCCCACGGTCTGTTCTTGTAAATAAAGTTTCATTGGTGCACAGACAAGCTCATCCATTTAAGTATTGCCCATGATGGCTTTTGCACTACAATGGAAAAGCTGAGTAGTTGCTTCAGAGACCAGATGCAGAACAGACCAGATGCAGACAGATGTAGAAATATTTCTTACCTAGCCTTTAAAAAAAAAAAAAAAAATTCTGATCCCTGCAATACAGCATCGGCCCATATTTTAAAAAAATTACTCTGCGGATAAAACTAAAATTGGTGTGTTCAGTAGGTTAGAGTCACCTTGTGCCTCTTACGTGCTAGGCAACTGTCACCATGAATATGAATAAATGACTTAATCCCAAACTTTCGGGGCACCTGGGTAGCTCATTCAGTTAAGTGTCTGCCTTTGGCTCAGGTCATGATCTCAGGGCCCTGAGATTGAGTTCCACATCAGCTTCCCTTCTCATTGGAGAGTCTGCTTCTCCTCTGCCTTCTGCTTCTCCTGCTTGTACATTCTCTCTCTCTGACAAATAAATAAGTACAATCTTTAAAAAAAAAAAAAAGAAAGTCCCAAACTGGGATGCCTGGATGGCTCAGTCGGTTAAGCAGCTGCCTTCAGCTCAGGTCATGATCCCAGGGTTCTGGGATTGAATCCCACATCAGGCTCGTTGCTCAGCAGGGAGCCTGCTTCTCCCTCTGCCTTCTGCTTCTCCTGCTTGTGTGCACTCCCTCTCTCTAACAAATAAATAAAATCTTAAAAAAAATTAAAAATCCCAAAGCTTAAGTATGGCCAATGTAAATGAAGAGAAAGACAATAGATAAGTAGCCGCATAATGGCTATGATAAGGAAAAATTTATCATTCTTTGATATCTGTATCTATATCTATATCTATATCTATATCTATATCTATCATTCTTTGTAGGAAAAATAAAAAGAATAAGGACATGAAAAAAGAGGATGTAGTTCTCTCTTCCTAGGTCCTCTGCTTTAGAAAATGGACCAGGGAAACAACTGGGACTTGAAGGATGAGTAGGAGTTCTTAAAACAGAGAAATAAATGCTCTATTTCTCTGACATAACAAAATCATTTTTTTTTACATTAGCACTTAATCTCACACTTTTAAAATATATTTTGTGCTATAATACCCTGAAACATGGTACTGAATAGGCTGATACTGTTCTTTTGACAATGGCCTTTCTCCAACATATATGATTTTCACTCAGAGTTGTACACTACAATCCTAGAAAAGTCAGTATTTAGAGATTTGAGTATTGCACATTGCCAGTATTATAGGAGGGCTTTTATTCCCATTGCTCCCAGTCATAAGAATGCTGGTAATAATCTGACACATCTGGAATAGCTGGTAGACTATATTTAGTCTTTTAAGCCCTCCAAAACCTTTTTCATTTTGGCAAGAATACGTTGTCTTGGTGTCCACCAGAATCTTATCATAGAACTCTTCTAATTCGACTTGTGGAATTTACTTAGTAGAAAGAGTCTACAAATATAGGAACTAAAGACAAACAAACTGCAGAGATGGTTGTCCAAGATTCCATACAATACCACAGGCAGAGGTTGAAACAATATATAGGATTCTTATTTGTGAATCAGTTTCCTTAAGGACTAGTCCATGATCCGAATCTCCTTAATAAAGAAATGTTTCTTTACCATGTGTTAAATTTATACTTTGACCTCAGTTACTATAATAAACTAATACAACCACATGGAAATGATATCCGAAATATTCCCAGTTAGACATCCCAGAGGCTAAAGAGTCTCCAATAAATACATTCACACACTGCATAAAAAAGAGTTTCAATAAAATACAAATACTTCACTGTCGTATATCCTTTTGTGCACTGAGTAGTTGGATATTGTATTAGAATATGTAACTTTAAAAAGCAAATATTTCAAACGTTAATCATGAGGCTTGTATATATTTTTAAGATGATGTTATATGGTTCAATTCATACACACATTGTTTTTTTCAGTGAAATAAATATCCAGATCACCTGGACTAAGAACTTACTGTGAGATCTTTAAATAATGACCTGCGCTAGTGGCTTACTTCTAATTCCTTTAACAAATACCATACTTAACTGGTAATTTTTGTTTTTTCAGTAATATCTTAAAAGTCACTTGTGTGGTTCAAAAATAGGATGTGATCTTGCTATTTAGATTTTTCTCTATCCACCTTATGATCAGTGAAATCATAGTCTACAGCTCTTCCATGGCCATACCTTAGGAATTAATGGGACATGCCCACTCAATAACAGCAGGAGGGAACATATAGGAGGCGGCTAAGAACCGGCACTTGATCCACACTCTTGGGAAGATGATAGTTTATGCAGACTCTGACCTCTAGCATCCCACCTGGGATAGGACTCATTAGACTGCTTCCATCTCCACTAGGCAAAACCCCACCAGGCTCATCTTGGTGCAGACCATCTGGGCTGGTGCTGTTGCTGCATCCACCTTGGGAAGACTTGTGGTCAGCTGATCTTAAGAATGCTTTTCATAATTAATTCCTTCAAAAATATTTTTTGACTGCCTACTCTGTGACAGGCTCTGTCCTAGAAACTAGAGAAACAATGAGAATACTGAGGAACTGGGGAGAAATTTACTGCCCTCATGAACTAGGGATTCTAGTTAACTGAAGTCTAAGAAGCAGTCTTTGTCTACTTAATCATAACAGAAATGTGGGACTGCAAAATACAAAATGAAGAAATGAGAAAAGGGTAATAATCAAGAGAGTTCATTTGGAAAATGGAAAATGAAAAGGCAGGGTTTAATATTCATTCAGAATAGCAACAAAACCAGAAAACATGAACTATAAAAGAGAAAGTTTAGTAAACCAAGTTTGGCTTAAATGTCATACAATATCAACAAATAAATAGAACCTGAACCTCTTTCAAAATAAAATAAACATTAAGGAAAAGGTAGAGGATTGTTTATAAAACAGTTTAAAAAGAAAATGCAAACATTTACACAAGAAGGTACAGTTGATGAGAAATATATACAAGAAATAATTTTAGTAATATATGGGTCATAGTTTATAGGCTATATGATTTTATATCTTATTTCATTATAAAAAATCTATAGGACATCATATACTTTTACCTCACAGACTGATGTTAGAAGAACTCAAACATGGCAAAGTATAGACATAATGAGGACAATGCTATCAAAAGTATAAGGTGACTTCAAATAAAATCATTTTGTATGACTATTATAGACCACTACATCTCCTTCATGCTGTTATCCTATTTGTCTTTGCATTTTGTATTTAAAACAGAATTCCCCAGTGCAGCCCCCAAAGAAGAGTTCCCCTGCAAGGTTCTTTTTGTTGAACTTTCAAGGAATATCAGTACATGGATATTTCTACTCAAATGGCCAAACCTCTTTCCACTTTCTCAGTATAAAACTTCTAATGCACTTTCATCTCTTCCCAAACTCTCGTGCCCCATGTCAACCATCTAGGTTCAGCCAAATATCCCACAGCCCCTACAGGGAACACCAGAAATCTCTGGTGGGTACGTTGGTAGTTCTTAGATCCTCCTTGCCATCCTTTCTCTCTGTGAGATAAGTAATTTTGTTGAATTGAGTTTGGAAAAATGGCATGTTTGCACTGTCAATTTATGAACCAATTTCACTGCCTTTATTAAGACAAACGCTTCCAAAAACATCTTAAATTTGAAGGAGGTTTTGTTTGTTTTTTGTTTGTTTTGCCATAGCTTTAACTAGATTAAAAAGCATATGGTTATATTAGGTTAAAGAAACTGGAGTTCTAATAAGTAAAGCTCAGCTTTCTGAACTCAGGAACCACCCCCCATTATATCTGGGGTCCTCTGGCCTGGAGATAACAATAAAGAAAGATAAGCCTGGCGAGAATATACGTCCTCATTCCTGAGCCAGAATGGGGGCCTTTAGACAGTAGAGAGAGTGGCTTTTGTCACACAGTACGCCTCATTAGAATCACGTTAGGCAACTTCCTTTCAGAACTCCAATATTTGCCATTGGTGTAGTTCCCAGAGTTTTTGATATATTGATATTAGGAGCTTTAGGTGGATTTGTGGAAATGTTTTTGTAATATCCAAGTACCATGATTTGAAAAAAAATTCATTTGAATGCAATCATTTTAAGACCACTGTATTTGCAAGCAGCACCCCTAGTTCAATGGAATAATTTTTCTCTGTTTATTCCCTAAAAGGTTCACAGAAATAGAAAAACCATGTGAGATTTCTTGGTGCAATTTCTTCAAATATTGAAGTCTCAAATTTAGGTGACAATATAAAAGGAAGAAAAGGAGAAATATGTTGTGCTGATTAGGTAACAAATTGAAAAACCATGGGGCATTTCTGCTTTGGAGAATGAAGCGGTAGCAGTGGGAAATAAAACCCTATGTAAATCAGTGATGGAATTAATACATTTTAAAGGTTATCAGAACAAAACTGCTGAATCCTATAGTTTGTCATCAGTAAATTAAATGCAAAATCACTAATTTAATTTGTACGAATTACCAGTTGACTTCTAATGTATGGAATAATAAGAACTCATGCTACTTTATGAGCTGGAAATAAAAATTTTTTTAAATTTTCAAAAGAGCAAAAAGACAAGAAATAAAGTTGATTCAGAGCCAAAATAGTCTTTTAGTTACAATAATTTGTTGTCTTCTAGCAAAAAAAAAAAAAAAAATCTTTCTGGGTTATATTTGTGTGTGTGTGTGTGTGTGTTTTTTTTTTTTTTTCATTCAAATATAATTCAGATGAAATGCGGAAGGCAATTGACTTCCTCTGAAAAACGGTCTGGTTCTGACCCAAGAGAAGAGGATTCCAAGCCAGGGCAATGTAGGCGCACTGCAGTTTACCCAGGAGAACCATCTGCACTCTAGTTTCTCATCCTTAAACTCGACTGAGAGGGATGAGAGTTGGGTTATTTTTTTTTCCATATGTTTTTCAGTGAGCATGAGATTTTGATCTGTATGAAATTGACCTAACAAATGAGACTTTTGTGACAATATCTAGGATAGAAGAATAAATTCAAATTCTGGACTCTAGCAAAAATCAGAGTTATAGAATGTTAGAACTACAGGAATTTAAGAGATTATTTTTGTCCAGATACTCATTTTGTAGATAATGGAACAGAGACTTGGAGAGATAAGACTTATGGGAAGCTCTGTAGCTGGTAAGGAGCAGAGCGTGGACTTAAGGACATGGTTTGAAGCCAGGGCTCCTGCCCTTTAATTAATTGCAATTTTAAGAGATTGCCATTGGAAGGGCACCCTTGTCTGCATACACTTCCACACACAGCACACACTCACACATTCCTACTTTGGAGAGTGCTTGGCTAATATTTGCAACTATGATCTCATACCTATGGTGCCTGGTAAGAAGCATTCCATGTAACAAAGGCTGCTCTCTCTTGGAGTCATATTTTTTTCCCGAATGCATCCCTTGAGATATAATGTGCTTAGTATCTTCCTTAGCTGAGGGGACAGGGGGGCTTGCCTTCAGGGAAATGAGCTACAAAGTGGATTCTCTCTGCCCATTCTGATACCTGAAAGATGTACCTGAGCAGCTCTGGAAAGTAACTTTATTTATCTAACTGGCAGAAGAACTAAAGGATAAAAACCCAAAAGGGCTGAACAAAAGATGAAAGTAATTTTATAAATTGCTCCCATAGTGAACTGATTTAAAAAGTGATGGTGAATTCATTAAAACCAGACTGATTTATCGGGTCATTTGGTTTTCCAGTAGGTGGTGGCAGCCCTGCACTTCCCTGGCAACTTATGTGGAAAAGGGCTTTTGTTGTTGTTGTTTACCTTTTGCAAATGGATTTTTAGGAAATACAATCAGAAGTACCATGATTTCCTTTCCTGTTGAGTTTGTAAAGCTCATTTGGACACATGTGATAGAATTAACAAAATATGAGTCAAAAGGGACCATAGTGAACAACAGAATTAAATGCTACCCTTCATTCTATGGGTGGGGAAATAGTCACAGTGACCAAGACAAGGTTCCTTAGCTTGGTAAAAAAACAAAAACAAAAACAAACAAACAAACAAACAAAAACACCAAGATTTAGAATCCAGGTTTCCCAAAATCTACATTTCCCTGTGCTTTACCCCAATCATCTGGGAGCAGGAATGGTATGTTGAATGGTAGGCAGGCTCTGGCATCTGTGACCTCTGATGAAATCCCAACCCCGACTCTTACAAGTATTGTCCAGGTGAAGTTACTTACTTTCTCTGTGATGGTGTCCTTGCTGTATCATAGAAACAAAATAGTTTTATCACATCGGGTCATGTGAAGATTAATAGATTTAGCTCAGTTTCTGGCTTGACATAGTAGGAGCACAATAACTGTTAGCTCTTAGGAGGAGAAAGTCCTGGACCAGTAGCAGAGACTACTGGAAAGAAGTCTCTAGTCGAGACTTGTCTACCTATAAAGGACTTCTTCCTAGATGTCCACCATAATATGATGATAATAATAATAACAATGTAGTAAGTCACTTAATCTAACATTGAAATTTATTTTAATAAATTGAGGTGTATATTGCTACCACCCAGACCATTTATTTTTTTCAGCAAACATTCATTAAACACCTACCAGGGAATCAAAGGTACATAATATGTTATCTCTGTTCTCAAAATTATTCACAATTCTTCCAGAATGTAAGATCCAAAAGGAAAAAAAAAAAAATCAGAGCATGTGGCAAGAGCAATGTTAAGATATAATGATAGCAAGCAGTAAAGGTACTGAGTCCATACTGCACGAAGGGGACTAAGTGAGGTTAGGTTTCTTGGGAATGATGATCCCAGTCTTGCAACAGGAGTAGGCATGACCCAGGAGAAGAAGTGAATAGAGGGGGGCATTCCAAGCAGTGAAAAGAGCATGTGCAAAGGAAGAATGGTGTAACATAATATGACATATTGGGGGAAGTAGAGGTAGTTCAACATGACTAAATTTGAGATTTAAAAAGAGGAATGAAGCAAGGTATGTCCAATGGAAGTCCAGTCCAGATCATGAAGTGTCTTGAATGTTATACTAGGGACTTTCAAGCTTATCCTGAGGGTGTTGATAAGTTGTTGAGGAATTTGTATGCAAACGGAGACGGACCTTACTTGATCAAATACTTATGTGTATATCAAATGAAGTATTGATTGGAAAAAGTGATGACTGGAAGAATGGAGAAAAGTTAAGAGAAAATAAAACCATATGAGGCAGGAATGGTGAGAACAGAAGAGAAAAGATGGAGTCCAGTGATTTCAACATGTCAAGAATAGGTTGGTGGTGAGGCAGTGGAGTCAAGGATGACTGTTTGCTTTCTGATTTGGGGTACTAGGTTAATGAAGTTACCACTCATAAAAGAAATGAAATGAAATGAAGTCCTGTAGGAGTAGAGGGTGGTATGGTTGGTTAAGTGTCTGACTCTTGGTTTCAGCTCAGATCCTAATCTCAGGGTCTTGAGATCAAGCCCCACATTGGGCTCTACACTCAGTGCAGAGACTGCTTGAGATCCTCTCTCCCTCCCTCTGCCCTTCCTGCTCATTTTCTCTCTCTCTCTCTGAAATAAATAAATAAATCTTTAAAAAAAATCTTGTATAGGGAGCAGATCTTGGGAATAGAAGGATAGAAAAGATAATGAATTTAATATTGCATATGTTTAGTCTAAAAATTGCATGAGACATCGTTTAAAATGTCCTGTAGATACTTTGGACCCAGAAGAAGGCCTGAATGGTAAGCATAAATTTGGAAGTATTCAGGATTTGGGTAGAAAGCCAGTCATATTTTATGTACCTGTATGGATTGGTAAGGCTATGGTTCTCTTTGCACATCCTGTTTTTTGTTGTTGTTGTTGTTGTTGTTTGTAGTAATTTGTTACAGGAGCCATAGAAAACTAACACATCTGACAACACGCAAAAGGACTGGATGGACAACTCCATGTAGAGGGTTGACGCCCATAGGGCAGACTTTGGCTGATTGGGAAAGGAGCCAGTGGACAAGGGCTTCTTCCCTGCTCTTCACAGTCTTGTCTGAAACACATGGGATTTTATATGGTCTTTTTGAAGCCAGTAGTGAGATAGAGAAATCGGCTGTGTTTTACACAAAACCAAAGCAGTGATCCCCTTGTATTCTTACTCCTCACTCACTTCCCTTTGTGCTCGTCCCTGCTTCTCTGAGGTTGCACTTCCTAGGAAAGTAGGAGTACGTAAGGATTTGCCTCACTCAGTCTGCTTTCTAACGAATGGGCCAGGGAAGGATTGCTGCCATGCAGCTGGGTGGGCCAGCCAGAAAGTGTGTGCAGAGTGATCAGAAGAAGGATCAGGGTGGATTCCTGGGGAACCAGCATTTAAGAACTATATGGCATGCAAGGAGTCTGAAGGAAGCCAAGAACAGGGCAAAGAAAGAGAGAAATAGGAACCATCAGTGTTTTAAACCCAGGTGAAGAGAAAATCTGAGCTAAGAGGAGCCATCACTGGAATTAGAGATGCGGTGGTGGTCAGTGTGCTCAAATAAGGAAAGAAATGACATTTTAAAATTAACACCTGGGAGGTCATTGCTGACCTTCGCCAATAGGAAAGTCAAAGCCAGGTTACTGGGGATTTAGGAATGAATTGGAAGAGGTGAATTATAAGTGGCAGGTGTAGAACAGTTCTTCAAGAGTATCAGTTATGAAAGCAAGAAGAAAGTGGTATAGCTAGAAAACTATACTGGGTGGAAGGAAGGATTTTTAATTTCTATTTCCATTTTGCTTTTATTTTTAAGATTGGGAAAACCTGATGTTTATATCATAAAGGAAATGAGCCAACAGAGAGGACAGTTTAAAGATTCACGCAATGAACAGGGAAACCACACAGAGCTACATCTACTAAAAGTATGAAACATTTTTCTGTTACTTCTCTTGACTGATGACCCAAATGCAGAATATGTTTCCCTCCCCCCAAACTAGCAACAGAAATTTGGACACAGTGTTTGAGGAGGTTAGCTGTTCTGTTTCTAAGAGAGTCACAGGACAGCAACATGGGCCTCTGTGGGCTATTCTGGAGAGCAGATTGAGTCAGTGGACTTGCTCTGTTAGCTCTCTGGCTTGAAGCAGAATTTGATCTCAGCACCCAATGTAATAAGTTAAAACCAGCAGAAGTCAGGGTACTTCTAGACTGGAAAGGGATTCTTATTTGTAAACTCTTCCAAATTCTCCTGTAGGTTATTCTAAGAGGAATGTACCCATGAAGTATGATGAATTCATGGCTGGACAACTCAGGAACCTTCTTTCCATTAATGCTGTCTGAAACGCACACACACACACACACACACACACACACACACACACACTGAACACGAAGCAAGTGAAGACAGAGGTTGTACAATTCTGCCTTTTTAAGAATTACAGATTTTTAGTGTTTGGAGGACATTTTTAGAATGATTTAGTTCAATGCTCTCATTTTACAGTTGAAGAAATTGAGGCATAATAAAAACAATAATAACAGCATAACGATAATAAATTATAGTTATAATGTGCTCTCACATAAATGAACTCATTTGATTCTCAGAGAATCTTTGAAAGAAAGGGAACAAAACAAAACCAAAACAGAATGGGGCGCCTGGGTGGCTCAGTGGGTTAAAGCCGCTGCCTTCGGCTCAGGTCATGATCCCAGGATCCTTGGATCGAGCCCCACATCAGGCTCTCTGCTCAGCAGGGAGCCTGCTTCCCTTCCTCTCTCTCTCTGCCTGCCTCTCTGCCTACTTGTGATCTCTGTCTGTCAAATAAATAAATAAAATAAAATAAAAAAACCAGAATGGATTGATGTTGCACCTTAAATATTTTTTAATCCTTTCACTTTTATAAAGATAGGAGCATTTATCTCCTCCTTTTTCCTGCTATAAATCGGATAAATTGTTTCCATTTTACAGGTAAGGATATAAGGTTAAGAGATATAAAAGGATATTCTTGATTGCAGACAAATTTCCTGGGTCTAAAACTCAGTATACCTCAGGATTCCTTGATTTCAGAGATTTTAAAAATATATATTTTTATAATAATTTATGCCTATCAAAATAGTTTTGCTTACATGGTCTATTTAGTCATATGACAACTCTGTATGATGGATGAAACCACAAAGAAATTGAAAGATTTGTTCAGTCTCATAAGTAAACTATGTGCTAGCACTAAAGCAATAATTGTGCTCTGAAGTTTCTTTCTCCCATACCAGTTGTTCTCAATCCTGCCTGCAAATTGGAATTATCCCAGGAACTCTAAAAAGAATACAAGTGTCTGGGCCCCGCCTCAGACTAATTGAATCAGCATCTCCCATGGATGGCCCCTGAGTGTCTGTATGTTTTAAAGCTTTCCAGGCGATTCTTACAGCCTATGTTGAGAATCACTGCAACATATCATACATTTAAAGTTATTTTTTGTTCCACGCAGTCTGATTTCCTCTTCTGCAGTAATAGCTAACATTTTGGTAGCATTCTGGAGGGAATGTGAGTTTCATTGTATTTTTAGCTCTCCACTGAACAGAAACAGTGCTACTATGTGTACAAGAATCTTGTAACATAGGTTACCAAAGTCTTATGGAATTGCCCACTCTAACAGCAAGGGGGGAAAAAAAAGAAGAAGAAGAAGAAGAAGAAGAAAAAGAAAAAAAAAAAAAAGTCCTCAGCCTATGCTACTCTAAGGCAGTTAAACAGTTTCTCTCTTCATATGGCACTAGATGACAAACATCACATTGCATGGGTAAAATACAGAGGAATAAATACTAGAAACATGATACCTTTGTTTTAATTGCTGCTGATGGTGGCTACGGTGTGAGCAGAAACTAACGCAGTTGAGCACGGAGCTTGCTGCCTCTTATGCCAGAGCCCCTTGTGTATTATTGCTGGTATCCATGTGTAACAGATAGTATTGTGCACTGAGGTGGAAGATAATAAATAGATGTGAGATGATGATTTACAGAAGGGTGCTTAGAACTCCTTGAACCAGCAGGAGAAGAAACCAGTGCTGGTACAAGGTTGTACCGTCAAACTCAAAATCCTTTTTTTCCCTTTTTCTCCAGAGAGCAATTTCTCCAAGACATAACTTGCTTTCTGCCTTATCGTCTGGAAGTTTAGCGGTTAATTACTAAAATGCCTGATCCACAAAATCCCTGTCATATTTTTGTTTCCTTTTTTTTGGTTGACTTTCTTAAAAGAATGTCTCATTTTAAATGAAGTAACTCTCAACAAAACTGCCTGTACTTAGGGGTTTTTATACAACTATTTTCACTTCTTTATAAAGGAATTCCTTAAATAAGAATCCTCCCTTATTTAAACTAGTGTGGCTTAACGAAATTGTATGTCTAAAATATGTACGATTTGAGAGCTTAACAACAGCAACCAAAAACAAAAACAAAAACAAAAAAACTTTGAATTGGAAACAGTGAATTCTTTGCATGATTTGTTATGACATGATTGTTTTATTTCCTATGTTTCTCCTCGACAGAGAAAGAAACAATTCTAGAGAACGTGATGGTGATAGATATATTAAGGTGATTAATAATATTGTTAGCTTGATGACTCATCTGTATCAAATGAAAAATAGATTATTTATCCAAGGCTCTGCTCTTTTTTAAAAATCATTCTAATATTAAATATAATCACAAGATGAAAACACTAACATTGCCAGAAATGGAAAGTGATTTATTTAAAAGCTCATCTTATACCAGATGTTCCATGGAAAAAATGAGTTGCCGTTAAAGGTGAGTTTTATATGTAGGCTAAATAAACCAGCTTTCCCTCTCTCTCATAGTGGTTTAACAGAGTGATTAAGCAGCCTGTCTTTCTAGTCATGTGAGTAAGTACAAATTCCAGCTCCACCACTTGCTAGCTGTGTGACTTGGACAAATAATCAAACTCCATCATGCCTCAGTTTCCTCATTGGTAAAAATGAGAGTAAAATCAGTACCCATTCCATAGAGTTGTCCTGAAGCTTCGAGTGACTGTGTGCTCCATAAATGTAAGCTGTCATTATGATCATCAATCTGGTGTGTTCCCTTGTCAGTTATTTTGTATTCAGAATGCTTCTGGTAAGATATATACCTTCATGGGAAAACATAAGCATGATCTACCTGATTCATTTCTCTGATAATCCAATCAATTCATCACCCAGGATGGGGGGATCAGAATAGAGCAAAAGCAAGCCAAGGTGTGTTGAAGCAAGAGTAGGAGTCACTGTCTGTAAGGGCTTTGCTATACAGAAAGCACGATGATGCGGCTGAGAGCATGGGTGTCTGGTCCATTTGCCTTTGAGAATAAGCTCTGCCTCTTGGGGTGAGATCTTCAAAAATGATATCATCTCTCTATAATATAATCTGTTCACTCTAAAGTAAAAAGGTCTAAAGATTTAAATGTGATAGTGTATGTGAAATACTTAGCTACATGTTAGTGCTCACCTATCATTACTGTTATTTTTAATCTTAGAAGAGAAGATAGAGGGATGCCTGGGTGGCTCAGTCAGTTAAGCGGCTGTCTTCGGCTCAAGTAATGATCCCAGGGTCCTGGGATCGAGTCCTGCATCGGGCTTCTTGCTCAGTGGGGAGCCTGCTTCTCTCTCTACCTCTGCCTGCCACTTTGTCTACTTGTGCTATCTCTCTCTCTGACAAGAAATAAATAAAATCTTAAAAAAAAAAAAAAAAAAGGAAGAAGAAGAAGAGAAGATAGAGTAGGGATCCTGGGCAGGTGGGGTAGGGAAAGGTTAGGAGCCACTGGATGAGGGCAGGGGACAGATTTGGGACAGTTTACAAAGAGGGAAGTAGTCAGGGTCTTGAACACCAGCTGAGCCCTCTCATTCTTTGTTCCTGCCAGTGAACTGCCAACCGCCATCATTCAGACAAGTGTTACTGAATCCGCTTTGTGAGCTGGGCATTTTTCTAGGTGCCGACTTTAAGATAGATTGTGAAAAGACAATAGGCAGAGAATGCCATGGGAGAAGACACCTTAGCTAGAGGCGAAAGAAGACCAGCTGAAGTGGTAAAATGTGACTGGGCTGGAAGGAAGAGGAGCCAGCCACTTGAACACCTGGGAAAAGAGACTTCCAGACAGAGGGTCTTGCAGATAAAAGACCTTCAAATGGAAATGATCTTGGCCCATTCCCAGGCTAGTGTGACTGTCACATGTACTGGGTCATACCAGAGAGAGCAGCAGAGCCCAGGTTGTGGAAAGACTTATGGGCCAGGCAAAGAACCTGGCTACCAAGTATTATGTGAAGCCATGGGAGGCCTCCCTGGGAAGCAGAGGAATGAGGGGATGGATTTACCATGCAGGCTCTTGCCATGAGCTCAAAAGATATCATCAACATGTAGCCATGTACGTTTATAAGACTTACCTCCATTCATTTGTCCATGACAACAAACAAGTCGAGGAGACTGAAATAGAGATTTTATTTTCCCCATTTATTCTCTCCCAATCCAACTGGATGCCTCATCAAGGCAGAATAAAATCACGTAGTGGTGGAGCTGTGGGGTCCAGTTTAGGTTTTTAGGATTCCAATCTTGAGTGGCATCTCTTACAAGGAATTCAGATCCCACTTGGCTTAGCAATCAGATTTATTTTATTAAATATATATTTTTTAAGTTCTGATTATTTTCATCCTGTTTGTTTTTCACACCTTGTGATTTCTATTTGATTTCCCATTAGGTCCTGCCAACTAAGGGTAAACTCCTTGGATGTATGTGTTAGGCTTCTGTGAGTGGTAATAACCACAGTGCTACAAGAATCACTAAATGCATAAATATGGCATGACTCCCTTCTCACCATTTCCGTCGTGGCAGCCTAGATTGGGCGTAACGGGAAGCCTTGTGAAGAGTTCCGATGGGTCTGTAGACAGAACCATTTCACCGACATCCATGAAGGTTTCATTGGCCCTTCCAGACCACAAATGGTTCTCACACACTGTGCTCTCATTAAAATAGTAGGCATAATAATTCGTACTATATGTTAATTCCAGCATTTGCGATTCAATATTTGAAATATTTACAGTTTTCCTATTACTGACAAAAAATGCACACAGCCCAGAATGACAGCAGTCAAAGACAGCTTTACATACGTGCTCTGACCAGGAAAATAAAAGGAATTTCTTTAGAATTTAATGAGAGGCAGAAAGAAACACTGGTTCCTTTCGAGGCCATAGGACTGGCATTGCTGGTGATGGCACTTGTGACTTAGCAGCAGAAGGTATACATGCTTGTCATAATGGTAAAGAGTTAGGAAAATTAAGCTGTATTAATCAAACAAAATAAAGAAAATTTTCATTAACTGCATAGTTTGTAAGCGCCACTTTTTTTTTCTTTTTCTTTTCTTTTTTTTTTTTTTTACTGTTTGTTAGGAAGATGGAGGCATGCACTGGAAACACTAATTCTAATTATTACTGTAAGTGGGAGTTTTTGGCACAAGGTCAAGAAATAATAGGAGAATGTGTGAATCTCACTATTGAGCTGCAGTAAGCCTAATCATTTGAATAAAGCCAGTTGTTTTTTTCTTGGACCGTCTCTGGGCTGTTCAGTGTTCTGGACGAATCTAACACAATCAGACTGTTCTCTGGTGTATAACCACTTCCTGCTGACTCAGGGCAACTTGCTTCCTCTGCCGTTTATTAAAATGAAGCATTCATATTAAAACCCCATTTTTTAGTGATGACCAAATATACATTAGTAATGACATTATTAAAACTATTTTGTTTCAAATGAACTTTCACACTAACGTGTTGCAAAGCGGCACAAACAAATCTATCTAATTTCGCTGGAGATGGTTTTAAAAAGCTTGCAGATCTTTCTGGCACTATTACAGAGGGGGATTTGATGTGTGTTTCAGGAGACAATCTAAGTTTTTATGGCCATAAAAAATGAATACTGTTTCCACTACTCCACACAGCAAATAATGTATAATTCATGATTTTTCATTAACATGCAAATGTGAAATAGTGTCTTCTATGTTTGCATCTACTAATAATCTATTAAATATTTAGAAGCATAGTAAAGAATACTAAAAATATTTGGTCTGGCTACTGTTTAAGTAGTTTTTCTCCTCATTTTTTATTTGTCCATATATTTACACATGTAAAAATGTAGGAGACACAGACAAGCAAATAATCAATTCGGTATCTGGCATTTGTAAAATAAGACAACAGTCCTAATGTTTATACAGTTCTCAGTACTTTTAATAGCATTTTCACATAGACTGTCTCAACCAACCATAGCAACAACCACATGAGCCTATCATCCCCATTTCATGGAACCAAAAACTAAGACAGTGATTTCCTGGCTTTTTGGGGTAAATATTTGACCACCCAGTCAAGACAGTATGCCAAATGTCTTGATTTGTAATTTGTTGCACCTCAGGAACTCACTAGAAACTCAGGTATTAAGTTCAAGTTCCAAGTGTTTGATAAATATATTTGGCTAAGACCATTACATATAGCTCGCATTGGCTGAAGCATCTAAAATTTTCAGTATTCTTTCTAGGCTGCCAAGATTCTTCATTGGTTCATTCTACAAAGGAACATTTGAATTAAATACTATGCTCCTGTGTGCTTAGCCTACTTCCAGGGGCCTGATGAGAGCTGGAGATGAATCAGACACAGGCATGCCATCAAGGGGACACTGTAGAGTCCAGAAGACAAGCTAATGACTTGATGCAGTCCATGCGTTCAAGGAATTTGTCTTTGCTAGGGTACTATACTGTACTAGGATCTCCACCACGAGATGTGAAACTGAGGACGAGGTTACCTTTTAGCAGTGTCTCTCCTCTACATACAAAGCTGGTCAGTATCGCCTTCCACCGGTTAGGAGAGTGACTTCCATTATAAACCCTAAACATATTAGAAAACAATCTATCAAGCTGGAAGTTTAGTAAAGGAATAGGGAAATAGCCACAAAGATTATACAAACAAAAAGTGATCACAATGGTTTAAAGTCATCCCAGACTATTTTATGACTGTGCTTCAAAGACAGAGTACTTGGGCAAGGCTGGAAACCATAGGCATGGGCCATATTATTCTTGTTGCCTGGATGGTGTTGCCATGGCAGGCCCACTATCGGGTCTCCTCTTGTTGGGATCCTGTCTCCTAGAACTCCGCTGTGAGGATGCCATTTCCCCTTTGCTGGTGAATAATTTTCTGCCCCAGTATATTTTTGCCGAGCACATTTGTAAAACTTTCATCTCCAGGCCTCAGCGAAGTTTCCATGCTGCATTACTCCTCCCAGATGTTGAATCACATCCACAGACACCATGTGGTATTTTTTCATGGAGGCTTAGGAATTTCTCCCTCGGGCTGGCAAGTGTTTATTCTGCCCAGTGGCCTGAATATAGATAGGTGAGGTCTTAGTGGCCTTATAAAAGTAGACTTTTTCTTTTCCTGCTGGGGTCATTTCCTGTACAGTCACTGTGATTGATTCCTTTTGTGTAACATTGGTGTCTCTCCCTGTTGAAGTGAACTCTCACCTTTATAGAATTTTCTAGGGGACCACACCCTGTTTATCTGGGGTCAGATAACTGCAACAGACCTGTTACAAGGAAGGATTTATTGTATGAAGTTATTTTTATCTTGTATAAAATAAATGTTTGTACTTTGCTAGTTCGATAATAATGTCAAGAACTTCTGCACATTTCATCCAAATATTCTAATTAATTTTGCTTTGGGATTTACTTGTATCACAATTCTCAATCATACATGACAATGGGTGTATCATTCAGTGTTCAGCCAAAAAAGGAGAACACCTTTGGGGTGCCTGGTATAGAGTAAGCTCCTGGCAAATAACCACTAATACTGAATAAATGATCCTCTGATACTTAGAAAACAAAACGGATTGCTAATTTCTGTGACCAGAAAAATAATGGGAAAATTATCACAAAATGAATTTATGGGTGTAATTACCATCTGCCATATCCATAACAAACATATCAAAGCTCCTTTCCTGACAGAGTGAAGTCCTACAAATGAACAAGAAGCAGAGTGATAAGCTACCTGGATTTTACCAAAGGGCCGACTTCTTGTCCTGCACAATTTCCTTTTCTTTCAAACAGGATAAGTGTAGTTTAAACAGTAGTTCTTCTATCCAGATCAACAGACTAGGGCTGGGCTTGCTAGAGGGGGAATTTTTAAAAAAACATTTCTTAAATGTTAAGAATTTTCTCGTCATAGAATTTTTCCCTTACCACTGCCATGACCATGCTAATTCAGTAGGTATGTGGTAGGATATGACACATAAAAGACATTTTTTGTATGTTATAAAAAAGAGCTGGGCGAAAGAAACCATGGCTCTTATAGCCACATTAATAAGCATTGTTTTTATGGAACAACTTGGAGTTTGTGAAAAAAGCTTTTTCCATGGGAGCCCTTACCATCCCAGTATTTCTGTTGTGGAGTCTCTTATCAGCCCAGGACACAGAGTGATCTCACGGAGGAGCTCGTGGAGCTTGTCCTCAGGAGCATTAAGGACAAACAGGGATATCCGCTCAGCAGCAAGGCTGTCAGCCAATGTTTTTAAACTTGATTATGTTAACATTTTAGAGAATCTTCAGTATAATAGCATAGGAGATACGACAACCAGGACTTCCAAAGATAATTGAGAGAAGTGTGCCAATAGGTATAAAAGAGGGAAGTTGTAAGTCAGTGGTGACTGGTAATTAATGGAGATCCTACAGTAGATACCACAGTAGATAATACCAGAGAAATGGAGATCGTGTGTGTGTGTGTGTGTGTGTGTGTGTGTGTGTGTGTGTGTTTATCTACTCAGAGGCCAAAAATGATTTCCTGTTTGGTCAAAAGTGCAGAAAACAAAAACCAAACAACCAAAAAAACGGTAGAGGGTAAGTTGTTGGCCTGGAAAAGAGAATGAGCGGCAGGAATGCAGGGAGTCTCCTTCTGCTCTGGGAAGTCCCTACGGTGTGCAGGATCCAAGCAGTAAAGAGAGTGGGCTCAGCTAAAGCTCTTCCAAAGCAGCTTTAAGGCCCCACAAAGCTGAGAAAACTGGAATATATACCCAGGATGACTTAGAGCAGTACAATAAAGAGTATGAATATCAAAGAGCACTATATTGAAGAATCTCAGGGAAAAGTCTCAAAGCCAGATCACTTCTCTCATGTATAGACACGGTGAATGAGGTGAAGGACGTCCTGACTACTGGCAGTCAGGTGCAGGCAATGGGACAAGAGACTGCCTTACCTAACAACTTGCACCTAACTTACTGTTATGAAATAGATTTTCTCTGTCTTTGATTCCATTACGTAACACTGTGCTAAGTGTACTTCAAAGAGGGGGAAAGAAGAACTCTGCGTGGTTCTGGGTATCACTCTTGCTAGTTAAATGTAAATAGAGGTGATGTTCATAAGAATCGCAATTTTAGCCCTTTGTGGCAGTGAAAGGATCGCAATAATTATATGAGAACTACTAATGATCATTCAGATGGTGGGGGGGGGGAGTCCCAGGTACCCAAAAACTATTTCTCAGTAAGATGAACAACCTTGTAGATAAGTTAAAAAATATTTCCATTCTCTCTCTAGGCTTTCTCGTTCTGCATCTCTAAGATAACCTATCTAATAGCCATAAATACCAATAGTACAGCACTGGTGCTTTGAGGCACAATACTGCTTAAACTCTTATTTCAAAGAGCATAATTTCTTCCAGACCTGACCTGATTTTTTCTTTCCTTTTTCTTTTCCTTCCTTTTCTTTTCTTTTTTCTTTTCTTTTCTTTTCTTTCTTTCTTTCTTTCTTTCTTTCTTTCTTTCTTTCTTTCTTTCTTTCTTTCTTTTTTTTTTTTCCTTAGCCCAGAGCTTGTCCTGATTTACATATCTCTACTGGCTGAATCACATTTGTTTCTTAGGTCCAATTTTCAAGTTCCAAGCATTAGCAGTGTAACCACAAAGATCCATGATCTGATGCTTTATTTGATTTTTATGTGTTTGTTTTAATGGAAGAGTAGAAAAGGAGGGAAGAAGGGAGGGGGAATATTTGATTTGCTGTCTAGCCAACACAATTCTAAAAAGCATTAAGCTGAAACTGCTACAAGTGTTTATTTTCTAACTCTTTCTTGTATAATGGGAACAGTCAAGATCTGAACACGAGTCGATACAAGGTTTGTGGTTTTATGATAAGCATATCAGCCAGTGGATAGAATAAACCCCAGTGACAGCTGTGATGGTTCTTGGAATCAGACATCCTTCAATAACATGTTCCCCTATAGCTTATAGACACTGTTGTAGAATAGGGTCAAGGCTTATGGCAGATGTTGAATATCTCTGAGCTATGTGAAATTTCTCTCTGTGGATCCGTGCCTAACAACCATTACATCAAACCACAGGTACAACGAAGCCTATTTCCCTCCTTGACATGCTATCGCCGTTACTCTAGAGGCAAAGCCTTATGCTATTGCTCGCTGAAAAAGACACCTCTCTAAAAGCTGAGTGAGTACAGACACAGAATTGGGAACAGTTGGGCTATTCCAGCCATCAGAATATAAAGCAATGATTTTATCCAGCACAAACCCCCTAACTCATCACAGTCTGATGTCTTGGAATGATACCTGAAATAACAGTGACACTACAAAAATATAACAAATTTTGTGGAAATTTCTATGATGTTAGCAGACGTTATAGCTGTAATTTACATTACAACAGTAAATATGTTCTTTTCGTAGAGAAAACTCTCATTGATTGATTCATTGAATGAAATCTTGTCATTGAGCACTCAGGCCAGTTTTACTATCAGCATCTGGTAAAAGAAAGCTAGGAAGCCTGTAATTAACATGGGTCAAATGATTTCCCAATATCGGAGAATTTTCATAATACCTGTTGTACTGCTTATCATTTGCCAAGAAATGCTGAGTGAATAAAAATTCTCTCTAGGTACTATGGAGAAAGTTAAAGGAAGAAAAAGTAAAATTTTTATCCTCACAAGGTATTCTTGGAGAAACTAAATATATTTTAAGAATAGGGGCAGAAAAAATGCAAGAAGCAAAAATTACAGGAGTAACCCTTTTTACTTATAATTTTAATATATGGAGCTAGCATCTTAATAGTTTACAAAGGATATTATACTTTATCTCATTGGATAGAATAATATGGTGCCATTCTTATAGTCAGCAACATTACTCCTAGCAAATCCTGGACTAGGAACTCTCCTTCCTCCCACCCCCACTCCTCCCACCTGCCAGCCCTGAGGGTACGCTTCTTTCCATACTTTTTTGTTGGTGGGCTACAGAGCAAATTTAGAAAAGTTCTGTAGAAAAACGTGCTTGAATTTGCTGAGGGTTTGTAAATGCCTTTGACCTTGAATATCAGATACTGTTCATTCTTCAACAGTTTTTGACCTTTGGGTGGGAAACATTGTACTAAGGCCTTATAAGAAAAATTAGTCTGGAGAGTTTGAGATTAAGGTCCAGGGTCTCATGAAAAGAGCATTAAGACACCCAGTGTCTTGATTTTAGTGGCTCATTAGGACTACTTCGAGGAGGAAAAAGAGCTTTCCTGAAAAACTGGCTAGAAGCCCCAATCCATAGAAGACCCTCTGTAGGTTGGTCTCCTGATTTCCTGCATGGAAGGAAATCATCATCATGTATTCTCAAACTGCCATCTTATCAGTTTTTGCAAGGTATGTCACAATAGATATCAAGAAAAAAAGAAATGGATATCTTAGAAGCCACTAGAGAATATATATCTTAAAAATGCAAGTACTTTGCATGATATATTTGTTTTAGTTTTTCTTGATTCTGCAGATTCACAAAACACATACATCCTGTGTCTATTTTCACTGGCTAGAAGCCTTTTATTTATTTATTTTTTAATCTGATTCATCTGAGCAGAAAGGGGTTTCTAGTTTTCTTTGTCAACCTGTTTGCATTTTAATTTTCTTTGCACTTTATTTTCCTAAGCATTTGTCATTCTGAGTATGGCGTTCTGGGAATGAATCATTAGAAGGCACTACATTTGAATAGTTTAGCAACATTAAGTGGTTATCTCAAAATATTATAAACTGAACTTTTATGTGACCATTTAAAAAAGAAATATGTTTTTAAAGCTATTTACACAAGGAACTCTGTTTAGGTCTGCTATCTTCCCATTAGCAAAGTTTCCTAATTTAGAAATTAATAGACTTAGGGAATGGCCCAAAATTTTATTCCCTTTTTAAAAACATGATATTACATAATTCATAATTCATCTGATTAGCTAAGCAGAATGTTTTCATATCTGTAGTTTCATGACTTATAACATGATAATCTGGGATAGAACTTGTCAGTCTGTTCTAAATCCATTTTTTTTTAAATTCTTGCTGTTTTTTTGTTTTTGTTTTTGTTTTTTCTCCCAGTATCATAGCCAGAGTCCTTTCCTCTGAGGTTTATTTTGTATCTTCTTCCCAATAATGATACTTCAGGAAAAAGACCCTCACCATTCAGACAACGAATACACACAAAACACAAAGTGGGAGTTCGACATACATCTCCTTAATCTGATCTATGCAAACATCATAAGAACTCAATCTGAAGTATCCACATGATTTCCACATGTTTCCTCTTTCTTAAAGACATATAAATAGTGTAATGCCAAATAAAGTCACTTACCTCTTTTACTGTAGAATTGAATTATTTGAGTTGTTTATCTACACGGACTCAATTAATGGTCAGCCTGCCAAATCCCCACTTCACTTCATGTTGCATAGTCCTAGTCTTTGTTATGTGCCCCTGGGAGTTGCAGTTGAAAATGAAAGCAATTAAAGAGTTGCTGGGAATTAGTTTATTATTAGGAATGGCATGCTCATCTGCGGGAAAAAGAAGGCATGGCAGAAGTCTAAATGATAATGGCCATAAACATAGAGATGGAAATGAAGATAAAATGGGGAGGAGAGAAGTGTGTGATCATCAAGTAAACATGTGTTTATTTTCATCTGGTCACTCAACACACATGTGTTGCATGCCTACCAGGGTCAGACACGATGCTAACCTCTGGGAATACAGAAATGAAAAAGTTCAAGTCTCTGTGATCGTGGTACTCATGTTAATGGAGGATTCTAGAAAATACGTGGTCATGGTAGAGTGTTATGAAAGATATAACGTAAGTATTATGGGAAAGGCATGGAGAGCACCCCTAAATGGCCTGGAGAGGCTTGGGAAAAGCTTCCAAAGAAAGTAAAGCTTGCTCTGCTCACGAAGGACAGTGTCATTATCTGGTTGCCTCTGACTGAAGAGAACTGCAGGTGGAGGGAATAAGCAATGTTTACAAGAAGGAAGATATGTATTAGAATGTGGCATATTTTGTGAAATGATAATAAGGGTGCCTGTGTAAGGTAGTCTTAACACACAAAACCAGTAAGTCAAGAGGCAGATTGTAAAGGAACATCAATGTCCAGCTTTGAACTTTATGCTGAAGGCAATGAGAAGAGGCCATAAAATGATTTTAAGATGCAGAGTGACATGGTTAGATTTTTTAATTGACATCTAGTGCATGCACGTAAGTCTCTTAGTAGTAGGTCTACTTTACTGCTGTTGATGGGATTTTGTTTTATAAGGTGAAGACGATGATGGTATAGTGGGAAAGCCTTGCCTCAAGTACCCATGGGACCCTAGACAATGCTCCTGAACTCTCCTTGCACATGGAAAGATTAACTGGATGATCTTTCAGGTCTCTTATGCTTCAAATTTCTGTGTTCTCATTCTTCCTTTTGAACTCTACTACTTTATAAATATCATTAATGACAGACTGCTGTTTCCCTACCTCAATACTGAAGTGAGGGACAGTGAGTCACATGACTCAATGAGCCAATTACCAAGTTAGGTTTGGTGATATTATTCACTTAACGAGGCATTCTTGGAGGCAGAATTCTGATTATAAAACCCCACAGTGTACTGATTTGTGACAGAAGCCACAAGAGGATGGTACACATGGGAGGAAAATAATTAATTTCCACACCTCCTACTTAAGCAGGAGTCCAGCTATGTAGAATAAGAATAAAAATGAAATATTATAAGTCCATCTGTAGATTTTGTTTTTTTACTGAAGTGGGCCAATAAATTTTAACATCACTGCCAACTCAACTTTTACTTTAAAAAATTCAAGTAAAACATTCACAATTCTAGCTTTGTGGTGGTTTCAATTAAAAAAAAAAAAGAGGAGGAATGGGGGAGTAAAGGACAGTTCCAGCCTCTGTGAGGGTGAGGTTTATTTAAATAGAATTGACAGTTTATCTGATTTGAAATGAAGACATGTCAGTGTAATGATAATGTAAGGTAATTTCAATTCTGCATTCACAGAAGTATTTGGAGCACTTCTAACTATGGTTTGGCACTCTGACAGGGAGCCTTTTGAGGCTCCTATAACCACAGATAGCCACTTCGCATTAATCGTAAAAGACTTTCTGGAAAGTTAGAATCTTTGCTTTTTAAAGGACAATTTCAAAAGAGTTATGTACCACAGTTAAACTATGAAGTGATCTAGTAAATTCAAATGGAAGAAGAACGATTGTCCAGAGAAAGAGCTAGAATTTTAAAAGCCAGAGAAAATAAAACAAAATGCATTTGAATAGGTATTTCAGTTTGAACTAAGGAGAACTCTCAAATGCAAGGAGTGCATCATATGGGTTACTCAGGGAGACCCACACAACTTAAGTGACGAAAAGTGAACTAGTATAGAGGAGGATGGATCAGTTAACTCTCAAACTACTACGTCATTTATAGTCTTGGATGCCCTTATAAAAGTTAAATGTAAGTGATAGTGCATATATATAAGATTTTCAGGTCATAAGGATGATACAGGGATATAAATTAAAATTAACTCTACTATCCATATTAAAATGGCTGACAGAATTAAAAACTGTAAAACAGAAAAAAATTCTTGAGATCTCTTGACTAAACAAAATCTACCTCATTTCAGACTTTCAAATAATTTGCATAGAGCAATAGAGTCCAGTCTTCATTCTCATCTCAGCAATCCATCAGTTTAAAGACTTATCTTGATCACTATGTGGTCAAAGCAGTCAGTATAGTCTTTCTTTTACTTCCTTATAACAAAGTAACTGATTGTTGCAAGTCCTGTCATTAAGTAGATGGACTCCAGACTCCCATTTGCTTTGGTCAAAATAACTCTGAGAAGTTCCAATACAAAAAAAAGTGGGGGGACTAAAATTGAATTGAATTTTTAAAATAAAAATAATTCCATTTCATTACAGTAATATTCCAACTCTTTCTGTCTGTCTCTGTTTCCCTCTCTCACACGCACAAGAACACACAATTAGCATTGAAAACCATGGAGGATGTATATGTTTAAAGACAGTATTAGAATATACCGTTAGAATTCTGGTATAGTCAATAAGCCTAATCTTTTTGTATTTAGCATACTAAAAGATTCATTTTTAGCTATGAGCATAGCAAAGGATTTAACTCTTTGTGTACCTGAATCTGTGATTCATTCAATTATTTAACAAATTTTATTGAGTATCTATTATGTGCCATACATTATTCTGTCTCTTGGGTGTATTATAACATTAGATAGGTTGTTTTTTGCCATCACAAACCGTTCAATAATAAGACCATACAATTGTAGTGGAGTCATCCACATAAAATATTTTTTTAAACAGTCAAGTAAAAACTAATAAAAACAAAGCAATTATCTTATCAATCTTATCCTGCTTTCTCAGAGAATAATCCATGTGCTGTTGTTTATTCATGGATTTGTTATTTACTAAACAATTATTGAGTACCTGTTATGTATTAGATATTTTTTTAAGGCATGGGTAATGGAGTTTGTCTGTGAACAAATCTATCTAAATCCCTTCCTTCACAGAGTTTATGTTCTAGTGGATGAGAGACAATAACTTTTATAGTTGTTAATGGTGACAGTGCTATGGAGAAAATGAGAGCAGATTGAAAGTGAGTTAGAGGGAGTAGGTGTGGAGGTGGCAGTTTAGACTAAAGGGTCAAAGGTAGACTTTACTGGGTTGTTACTTGAGCAGTAACATTATCACCAATTGACTTTCATTCCAGTTACACTTGTTTAACTGGTTAAAATATTCAATATTGAGCAATTGGATAGATACTATTTGTGGTAGATGTCCAAAGATCTTCACAATCTAATCTCCAGAACCTATGACTATTACCTCAGAAGGTGAATGACCCTTGGCAGATGTGATGAAGTTGATTAACTTGAGGATGATGACAATCCATCAATCCAAACAATCCAGTTTATCCTGGATTATCAAGGTGGCCATAACGTAATCAGGAGGGTCCTTATTAAGAGGGATGTAAGAGGGTCAGAGTCAGGGACATGCACTGATTTTTTTTTTTTTAGATTTTATTTATTTATTTGAGAGAGAGGCAGTGAGAGAGAGCATGAGCGAGGAGAAGGTCAGAGGGAGAAGCAGACTCCCCATGGAGCTGGGAGCCCAATGAGGGACTTGATCCCAGGACTCTGGGATCATGACCTGAGCCAAAGGCAGTCATCCAACGAACTGAGCCACCCAGGCGTCCCCCATGCACTGATTTTGAAGGTAAAGGAAGGAACCACAAGCTAAGGAATATGCTGGGTCTCTAGATGCTTGAAAAGACAGTGGGACGAATTCTTTCCTGGAGACTCCGAAAAGAACTAGTCTTGCTGACTCTTGATTTTAGTACCATAATATTCATTCCAGATTGCTAATCTCCAGAACTATAAAAGAATAAGTTGGTGCTGTTTTAAGTTACTAATTTGAGGTAATTTATTATAGCAAAAATAGGAAACGAATACACTATGACTGTTCAAATGCAAAAGTCTCACAGGCAGGATATGTCTTATAAATACAGCATGATATATTGGTTAAAAACAAGGACTCCACGCCCTAATACCTGGGTCTGAACCCAAACTGTGCCACTTGCTCTTCATAACACTTTGTGCAGTTATATCACCTCTCTGGACCTCAATTTCTCACCTAAAATGATGATGATAGTAGTATTTCTGGTACAGAGTTTTTACAAAGAGCTAATATTTGTAAAATGTTAATAGAGTTTTTAAAAGATAACAAATATTAAATAAACTGGGTTCAGAGGCAAACATTGAACTTAATGTTATAGTTATGCCATTTTATAACTCAGTAAATGTGGACAAATCATATAAGTTTTGTGAGAGCTTGTTTTATTATCTGGCAGTAATACAGTACATTGCAAGTCTGTTCTGAGCAACACACACACACACAAATGTGTGAAAACGTTCCATCAGCTTCATTCATTTATTCGTTCATTTAAAAATATTTAACGAATATCTACCATGCGTCAGTCACTCCAGTGAGTCCTAGAACGTGGTGAGGACCATCACAGATAATTCTTTTCCATATAAAACTCTTATTCTAGTTTGGGAGATGGAAAATAAACAAGTACATGAATAAAGTAAATTCCGACATTAATGAGTGTGTTATAAAGAAGGGGAAAAATGGAAGGCATTTCTGATGACCTGAATATGGAAATGAAGTTAATCATACCAATATGTCTGAAAAGGTGGGTTCTGGCAGAGGTGACAGCTATTTCTGTGTCTTTAGTGTTAATTTTAGTGTTCAAAAAAATCAAAAGGTTTGGTTAAAATGTAGCGAACAAGGGAGTAAATGGCAAAATTTGAAATCAGAGGTTTAGACATGTCCCAAACTTTGAAGTTTATACTGCGTATAATAGGAAACCATGGAAGGGTTTAATTTTTTTCTTAAGATTTTATTTATTTATTTATTTATTTATTTGTTTGTTTGTTTGTTTGTCAGAGAGAGAGAGAGAGAGAGAGCACAAGCAGGCAGAGTGGCAGGCAGAGGCAGAGAGAGAGAAGCAGTCTCCCTGCTGAGCAAGGAGCCCCACACGGGACTCAATCCCAGGACCCTGGGATGGTGACCTGAGCCAAAGGCAGTGGCTTAACCCAGCGAGCCACCCCGGCATCCCCATGGAAGGGTTTTAATCATAGGCTCTGATTTATATTTTTTTAAGTTTTGCTGGATGTGGATGTGGAATTTATGTAGAGCAAAGATGTGTTCTTTATTTTTAATAGGAGTCTATATTCCTACACAATTCTTAGAGTATATTTAGGTACAACACCAGAAATAGGTTAGGTAGGTTGTTTATGGAGGACAAAAAGATTTATATCAGTAACTGTCTATCTCTTATCTATCTACCTATTTATCTATCTATCATCCATCTAGACCTACCTTTCTATCTAGAACAAGCATAGGCAAATTACTGCCTCTAGACCAAACCTACTTGGTGCCTCTTTTTGTACATAAAATTTTATTGGAATACAGTATATAGATGTCCATTCATTTATATACTGTATACGGCTGGGAAGGTAGAATAGTTTAAATAGTGACTGTATAACCTTCAAAGCCCCAGGTATTCCATATAGCCATTTGCAGAAAAGAAGTTGCCAGTCCCTGATTATATATTTTGTACATTTGTACCTAGGTGCTGGTTTCCCACAACAGGTAAGTCATCACTTGTCTTTTTCTAGCCTCCTGGCCCACCTTCTCCTTGTTGCTCAGTTACTGCCAGACTTGACTTCAGTATTCTCTCGTCTTTCTTGCCAGTGGCTCTGTTTTAGTTTCCACACCTTGACCTTTTTGGGTGGTTGATAACCACATTCTAGCTTTGTCTTGTGATTCCTCTGACATATTCTAATTAACGGTTTGCCCTGGAACAATATATATATTGAATTACATACGCAAACACAGTGAGATTCCACTCTGCCTTTTAACTTCACGGATTTTCAATATTTGAGTAGGTTCAAAATGCAAATAAAGTATTTTCTCCCCCCACCCTTCATTTTTGACTACATATAAGCCCTTTAACATTTACACTGAGGATAAGGAAATCATGTAGCTGGAAAGCGAAAGCAGAGATCTCTTTTATTGGCAACCACAGCATAGCATGGTCTCCGAAAGAAGAACTGTTTCCTGGTCCTTTCCCTGATATTTCCCACATCTTCTTTTCACATCCCTAGTTTTAAATAATCGACATCATGTTTTCCCTTTGTTCTATTATCAATCATTCTGCTGCATGGTTATGAAAGAATAGAGGTATTACTTAATTTTTCTGGATCTTTGTTTTCTCTGTCACAAAATGAGTAAAATAAAATTGTCTCTAAAATTCCTTTTGACTCACACATTCTCTAATATATTTCTAAGTCCTTCTAAAATTATGCCTTGACAAAAAAAAATGATCCTTGAGCAAATACATAGTGAATATTAAATTAGCTTACTTCTTTTCCAAGCTCCTGGGCAAGAGAAAATGTCTGCACCACCCTCTCATGCCGGTGACACAAAGCTGCTGTTTTCAGTGTTCGTTGTTGAATATAGATTCACTGTCTTGATCTCTTTGGCTAGTTCTGTTAAGCACACGCGCTCGGAACTGGCTGGAATCACATCTCATGATGGTGATTCTTTCAGAAATGAAAAATGTTCGTGCCCTGAAACAGCTCCTTTTTCTTCCTGACAGAACAGCTAGGTCTCTGTAAATTCAGGAAGTTATCGAGTGTGCCTGCCAAGAGGTAGGGGATTTTGAAAATATTCTAAGTCAGATAATATTTTCTCAGAAATACGGAAAATGAAATCCTTAGTTTATATAACATGTTGTCTAAAAAGGTAAAGGAAGAATGGATCCAAATGAAAAAGTGGTCTTCAGAAAATCAAAGCAACACCAAAGCAGCCTTTCTGAGGCACCAGATTCATCTTTCTACTTTGCCATAGATTTCTTTAATCAGATGAATGTAACAAGTTGATTAGGCTTTACGAGCTTTAAGAAAAGTCAGAACCACTTATACTGAAAAATAGGACTCAGGATGTAAATTATTCACAGTTCATTAGACTAAGACAAGCATTTCTCAAACATTTCTCTATGCTTGAGAAAAGCGACATATTGAACTCTATTTTACTGTGAGGCTCAAAATGGCAATTAACAGTCTTAAGCTGCATATAAAACCCAATATGAACCGCATTTACAAGAAAATTGTGTGAGAATCAAATTATGTTATCTTTGGTTTGAAGAACTAAGAAATAATTGCCAATAAGTATTCATGTATAGGACCAATTTTTTTGAAACAAGTTATTTTAATTACTACTAGTGTCAGGAGTACGTGAGGGTGATTTTATTAGATTTAATGTGTTTAGTGAAGCTGCCCGACTGTAGCTGCTGTTCTTGACAAGACATTAGAATTTATTTTATACTTGCATTGATCATTGCAGACCAATGTTATAATAAAGCTATATTTTATTTTAAGTTTATCTCTCACGTTGCGGTACTTTAAAAAACTTCAGCTAAAAAAACCAGAGCTGAATGATGAATTACACAGTATTATTTTTACAAGCTGCAGACCATCTACTCATACTAGTAAGAAGCAGATAAATGAATTTAGAGACTGTGAACTCCTCCCTATATTTGTATTAGGTAATGCCTGCTCAGCCTGATGAAGAGTCTCCTGTTGTTTCTGTACGTACTGTTTTGGCACGGCTTCCAGTCGTTTGAAACTTCCTGGTCCTTGAAGAACACTTCTCCCCTCCCCCCTGTCCCCACCGCCTCCCCGAAAGGCCCTTCCCTTACGTGGCACACAAACAAACAAAAAGTGTTTCAAAGAAAAATGAAACAAAACCCAAAGTTTACATGAAGCTACAGAAAGCAAACAAAAGAAACTGGAAATTCTCTTTCACCATATGCTAAGTTCTCTGGAAATTCACCCAGGAAGAGACAATCATTCTTTGTGGAGAGCAGATTGAAAATTCAGTATATCCGAGGTTGACATATGTGGGCTTCTTTTCACCCCATCTAAAAGTTAACTGCTTTCTTACTCAGGGTTATTTTCTCCTTTCAGTCCTTGTAAATTTTCTTCACTCTGAACACCTAAAGGCTTGGCAAACATGTCTAGATTAATGTATTTACTTGCAGCTGTGAAGAGAGCAAAACTCAGAGGAGACTATATCTCAATGTTTATATTAACATCATGTGATATAAATTAACACTTTACAAGACTTTCATTGACTATTAATTTGCAGTTATTCTACAATGAAAGAGCTTTCAGATGGTCTGGGGAAAAAGTCAGAACCTGAAAAAGAAGTGAACTGTAGATATAAAAATAAATCTCGAGAAAGAAGAGAAGAGAAAGAAGAGGAATGTTCTAATCTTACCTTCATCATAATCTTATTAGCATTTCTAGTGAGTAGTTCAAGTATCAGTCTATAGTCTTATGACTCTGTCTCATAAATATGTCAAGAGCAAAGTATAGTTATTTTAATAGTCTGTGTTGGTGGACCATCATGGATTTAATTAAGAGACAACTAGTGTATGAAATATGACACAAAAGCACAAGACTTAATGGAGAAATGTTTTACTGCAGATTTACATCAGGGCCACAGACTTAATGATGATCCAGGCTCAGAAATCCTACTTAAATTTAATTAATGCAGACTAGTGCAGACCTGTTCATATAGGAGAAAAAACACAGGCATAAAAAAACATTAGTGATTTAAGATTCTCAAAGTACACTGCCTTATTTATAAGGTTATGTGAACACAGGTTATTAATAGCTTATTGTTTTGAATTTTATTATATGAGATATTTAGAATGTAAGCCGTATAAAAGTCCTTTAAAACATTATTTCTAGCCTCTTCATTTTTTGTGATGAAGCGCCACCTCCTTTACTTCTCAGCAAAAATACCAAAAAACAGAATGTAGTGTTAGCCATTTTGATCAGATAATGACTGAAGGAAATATGATTTGATTGTGTGTCCTCTCAAAGGAGCATAGGTGTCATTTCTTTAACTTAGCCTCATATATGGACATGAACAGAGGATGGACAAAATAGTAGATGATCTACAAAATAGTAGAAAATAGTAGATGACAAAATATTTCACTAAACAGTCCATTTTTTTACATTAAAACACTGAGTTGAAAAATCTGGCATCTGTTCTATCCATAACTTTACTATTATCCCAGGGAGAAACCATCACCAAAAACTTTATAAATCTATTGAAAAGAATACAATCCTTATTATTCATTCTTAAGGACTTAACTTATGAGATATAGCCTCATAACATTCGCTTTTTCTTAGTGGACTTACACTAAGCCATACCTAGGATTACTTGTTTCTATTCTTAAGTCAGATTTATATTTTATGTTCTGTTTTTGCTTTTTAATTCCTCTCAAACATGTCTTGTTCTTAAGTATAATTTTAAGGGACTCTGAAATGACTGTAAGTTCTTTATGAAGTCTTCATAATTGCTGGCATCCAGAACTGGAAATTGACACATGTTCAAGTTGTCTCAACATTTCCCTAGCATTTCTTTTGTCAATGACTCTTTCTGAAGAATCTGTATAATTCTCAGTGAACCAAATTGTCTCTTCCTTAATTCAGAACATTAACCATTAAGTGTATTTTTTATTTCATGTCTCTGTTCACTAGAAGTATGCATTTTATTTTATTTTTTTAAAAGATTTTATTTATTTATTTGACAGAGATCACAAGTAGGCAGAGAGGCCGGCAGAGAGAGAGAGAGGAGGAAGCAGGCTCCCCGCTGAGCAGAGAGCCCGATGCGGAACTTGATCCCAGGACCCTGAGATCATGACCTGAGCTGAAGGCGGATGCTTAACCCACTGAGCCGCCCAAGCGCCCCTCTTCTTTTTTTAAAACTTATTGTTGGCATATGCTTCTTTATAATGTGTTTTACAATTTGCATAAGGAATATTCTGTTTTATTTTTTTAAATAAAAAAGATGATCTTAGGTGACTTTGTAAGTAATATCCATATTCCAACCTTTAGCATCCATCCATTTGTCTGATCTTGAGCACTTCTAAGATCCAAATGCCACCAGATATGTCAAGTTTTCACTGTTGATTTGAGCATCTTTTTGAGATTTTGATTAGGATAACCTTTAAGAGGTTGGTTGTTTTTAAGGCAGTTAAACAAAATAATCATAGTTTGTACTAACCTTTTATTACTTTAAAAAATAGTCATTGCAGTGGGACTTTAATAATTAGAGAGCAAGTTTTTAGCAGAACTCACCTTCCTGGCATGAAACAACCAGAAACCAATTATTCTGAATCATTAGATATCTAATAAAAGCTATAAAATAATAATACAGAGTGAATTTGGATGAATATTTTTATGTTATCTAAACATTTATAAGACAAATATCAATGGTTGCAATTCAGATAGAAAAACATATACATAAAATGAGTTTTAAAGTATCATTTACAAGGCAGTGATCAAAAGTATAGTAAATCTCCTCTAATGTAACCCTGTTTTAGAAAATATTCAAGCTATGGGCTTCTAACATGTTTGTATGAGATCTGTTTTTCATCTGTTGTTAGGGTAAATTATCTAAAAGTTCATTGTGTTTTATTTCATTTCTTCATTTTTTTTCCTTTTTATATGTATCATTAAAGCAATCCTAAAATCACTTAAAATGACCAAAATTTATTCCATATGAAAATGTTTGACTGAATCTATATCAATACAACTTATCTTATAGTACACACCAAGAAAATGCTTAGTGGAATGAATTTAAGCATGAATGCCACATATTCTAAGTTTCTCTTCCTTATTTGGAGAAAATTCTGGGGGTGCCAGTGTGGCTCAGTCGGTTAGCGGCTACCTTCGGCTCAGGTCATGATCTCAGGGTCCTGGGATTGAGCCCGCATCGGGCTCTCTGCTCAGCAGGGAGCCTGCTTCCCCCTCTCTCTCTGCCTGCCTCTCTGCCTATTTGTGATCTCTCTTTCTCAGTCAAATAAATAAGTAAGATCTTTAAAAAGAAAGAAAATTCTGTTTCCTATCACACAGTAGACTAAAACTGCACACTATAAAACTTTTAAACATGCTAGGAAAAAATATAGTACATCCTTTCAAATGAATGTATGAAATTTTAAGAAATTAAGTGAAATAATTTGATCATTTGTGGCCAGCCACAAACTGAGAGGAGAACCTACTGGAGGTGAACCAGTGCTGAAGCTACTGAATACTCAGAGGGGTTCAGTTCCTCATAGTCATGGTCTTGCTATTCAGTGCTGTTTCTCAACGCAGTATTGGCATCCCCTGGGTGCTTATTGGAAGTGCAGAATCTTGGACTCCACCACAGACCTGTTTATTGAAAGTTTGTCTTTTAACAAACTACCCAAGTGCTCTGTGTACATACTAAATCTGAGAAGGAAAGTCTAAGAAGTCTAAACCACGGTTTCAATTAATGTGTATGGTCAGGTAGCAAAAGACAAAGCACTGTTCGAGGGTCATATCAGAGACCTCTTTCACCAATAAAACTAGGGCATAGGAAAGGCTATACCTCAGGAAAGCATAAACGAGGGTGGTGGGAAAACTTCTCTGCAGGCGTAGACATCAAGAGAGTTTATTGCTCTCAGCTTTGGCTGGGGAGAAAAGAGGAAAATATATGTCCATGAGAAACCATAGCCTTTAGTAGGCCTGTTTGTGATTTAAAAGTTTTCATTTTATTTTGCAATCTGAATAATCAAATTATTATTGCTTAAACTCAGCAAAGGTTGGTAATGCCTCAAAGAATCTGGCAAAAGCGAACAGAAATCATTTAACACCTGAAACCACGGTAAGATTTTGTGTCAACTATGCTCAAATAAAAGAAAACTTTAAAAATAATAATTTAAGAACATAGGGAATGAGCAAAAAGTATGAATAAGCTGCAAGAGACTACCAAAAAGGCCAGGTAAATTTGAAGGGAAAAAAACACAACTTCTAAAAATGGAAAATTTCATAATTAAAATTAAAAGCTCAAAAGAAAAATTAAAGAACAGGTTGGACATTATGAAAGAGTAAATTAGTGAACTAGAAGGTAGATATAAAGAAATTACAGAAAATTGTGGCTAGAGACACAAAATGATGGGTAAGATGAAATTAAGCATAAAAAACATGAGGGAAGGCATCAGATTTTCAGAGGCAATAATGGAGCAAATGAGAGAGACTTGTAGCTGGGGGCCAGGGGGAGAGGGATCTAGAATTGATTAAATCTAGCAATCTTCAAATTTAGTGAGCAAAGAAATCCCAAAAAACAATTTTAAAAATTCATGTATGTAATAGTCAAAATATAGATTAATGAAGAACATATAAGCAGACAAAAAGATAAATTATGTAAAAGAAAAAAGAAGAAGAAGAATAGTTGGTAGAAATAGAAGTAGAAAACAGTGAAATGTTATCTCCAAAGTACTCTAAAAGAAAACATTTAACTTATAATGATATACTGGGTTAAATAAAGACAGTTAAGGATAGCTTTTCTCATCTTAACCAACAGACTACCATTAAAGAACTTATAAAGAATGTCCTTCAATAAATGAGAAAAAAAACCCCAGAAAATATGAAATAGAAAACTCAAAGAAAATGAATGAAGTGAACCAATCTATATTAGTGATTAAAATGAATAAACTAAATGTTCCATTAAAAAAGCATGGCTTCAGAAACAAATCAGCCAATTGTGGGGTTGTAAAATTCAAATTCACACACAAAACATAAGAAAAAAGAACAATTTAAATTTTAAAAAAAGATACTAGGAAAACAATATTGTAAAGGTGATATTAGTAATTTTTAATAGTACATATTTTTCTCTTAGCATTTCTAGCTAAAACTGAATGGTAAAGTTTCAGTTTATCAGATGAATATAATAATTATAATCATAGGTATCTGTTAACATTATTTTTAAATCTATTAATCAAAAGTTGACAGGAGGAGGAGAAATTGATAAATGTTAAAAAAATGTTAAAGTCTAGAAGATTTTTTTTTAAGATTTTATTTATTTATTTGACAGAGAGACACACAGTGAGAGAGGGAACACAAGCCAGGGGAGTGGGAGAGGGAGAAGCAGGCTTCCCGCCAAGCAGGGAGCCCAGTGTGGGGCTTGATCCCAGGATACTGGGATCATGACCTAAGCCAAAGGCAGACTGCTTAACAACTGAGCCACCCAGGTACCCCTAAAGTCTAGAAGATTTGAGCAACACAATTAACAATCTTAATCTAGAATTTGTTCTAACAGATATTCATTGAATACCTACTCCAGTTTAACATAGATGCAGCATAGAATAAAACAGAAAAAGGAAATGTCCTTATGGAAATTACTTATATAAAGATATTAGACACTGAACTCAAATAGATACATTATTTTCAAATATAGGGAATGTTTACCAAAATTGAGGTAATAAACCTCCAAAATTTCAAAAATTAGTATCGTACAAATCAGGTCTTTTTAAAAAATTTTTGTTTTTGGGGCACCTGGGTGGCTCAGTGGGTTAAGCCTCTGCCTTCAGCTCGGGACATGATCTCAGGGTCCTGGGATCGAGTCCCGTTTCGGGCTCTCTGCTCAGCAGGGAGCCTGCTTCCCCACCCTGCCCCCCACAAGATAGAAGCAGGGAGCCTGCTTCCTCCTCTCTCTGCCTACCTGTGATCTCTGTCTGTCAAATAAATAAAACCTTAAAAAAAAAAATTTGTTTTTGCTTTTACCAAAATGCAATTAAGTTGGAAATTGGAAACAAAGAAGAAACTACAAAACTGTACATTTCAAAATTAAAAACACATGTTCAAAAACATTATAATAAAATATGACATAACAAAACAAAACTGCTCTAAGAAAGTAAGACTGTTAATTGAAAAAAGCAAGCAAAAATACTTTATTGCACAACAGCAATTACTAGAAGACAACTCTTAATACTCTTATTAGAAGAAAGTTGGATTAATAAGACAAGCATGCACTTTAAAAGTTAGAAAAAGAAGGAAAAATCACTAGTATAGAAGAAAGTAGCAGAAATTGATGTGATTAAAAACCAACGATATAATAGAAATGATCAACAATGGAAAATTTGACAATGTAGCAGAAATTGTATTGAAGTAGCAGAAATTGATGTGATTAAAAACCAAAGATATAGTAGAAATGATCAACAATGGAAAATTTGATAATGTGTCTAAATAAAGACTAATGAAACTGAGAAATTTCCAGCACAATTGGTCAAAAACAAAAAAGGCAAAAATAGTTAATAATAAAAAGAAAAGTGTTCATAATAGACTGGAAACTGAGATAAAATATTAAGAAGAAAATATTTTATTTGACAAATAATTTTATGAGATAAAATATAAGAATTCCTGGAAAAATACAATTTGCTAAAACTGACTCAAGAAGAAATGAAAAATCTGCTTGCTTCTGTAACCATGAAAAAAAAACCACTAGATTGGTAAATGAATTTTTTTTTTTTCCACAAGTAGGCAGAGAGGCAGGCAGAGAGAGAGGTGGAGGTAGGCTCCCTGCGGAGCACAGAGCCCAGTGTGGGGCTCGATCCCAGGACCCTGAGATCATGACCTGAGCCGAAGGCAGAGGTTTAACCCACTGAGCCACCCAGGTGCCCCGGTAAGTGAATTTTTAAAAATTGAGGTATAATTGGCATACAATATTATTTTAGATTTAGGTGTACAGCATAGTAATTTGACATCTGTATACATTGCAAAATGGGCACCACAAGAAGTCTGGCTACCATCTGTCACCTTACAAAGTTAATACAATATTATTAACTATATTCCTCATGCTGGACATTACATCCCCAGGAGTAATTATGGAAGTTTGTACTTTTTTTTAAAAGTTTGATTTATGTATTTGTAAGAGAGAGAGAGAGAGAGAGGGAAGGGCCCACGGGAGAGGCAGAGAGAGAGAGAGTCTCAAGCCACTTCATGCTGAGTGCAAAGCCCAATGAGTGGCTCAGTCTCACCCGAGATCATGACCTGAGCCAAAAATCAAGAGTTGGATTCTTAACCTACTGAGCCACCCTGGTGTCCCAGAAGTGTGTACTTCTTAATCCCCTTTACCCATTTTGCCTCCCCGATCCTCCTCCCCTCTGATAATCACCAATCTGTTTCCTGTATCTGTAAGTCTGGTTTTTATTTTGTTTTGTTTCCTTGCTTTGTTTTTTTAGATTCCACATATAAGTGAAATAATATGGTATTTATCTTTTGTCTTTGACTTATCTCACTTAGCATATACCATTAAGGCCCATCCATGTTGTTGCAAATGGCGAGATTTCCTTCTTTTTAATGGTTATTATTCCAATATGTGTGTGTGTGTGTGTGTGTGTGTGTGTGTGTGTGTGTGTGTGTATGTACATATACAGCACATCTTTATCCATTCATCCATCTATGGATTCTTAAGTTGTTTCCATATCTTGGGAATTGTAAATAATGCATGAACATAGGGATGCATATATCTTTTCAAATTACTGTTTTCAATTTCTTTGGGTAGAAACCTAGTAGTGGAGTCGCTGGATCATATGGTGGCTCTAATTTTAACTATTTGAGGAAACTTCATACTGTTTTCCATCGTGCCTATACAAATTCACCACCAAGAGTGCATGAGGATTCCCTTTTCTCCACATCCTTGCTGTTCTGACAGGTATAAGGTGATAATTCAATGTGGTTTTGATTTGCATTTCCCTGATGATCTTGAGCATCTTTTCACATACCTGCTGGCCATCTGTTATGCCTTTTTTGGAAAAATGTCTATTCAGAGTCTCTGCCCCTTTTTTAACTAATTACTTTTGGTTTGGGTTTTTTGTTTTGTTTTGGGTTTGCGGGGGGTTTGTTTTGTTTTGTTTTTTTGGTAATTGGGTTGTATGTGTTCTTTATATATTTCGGATAGTAACCACTTATCAAATATATGAATTGCAAATATCTTATCCCATTCAGTAGATTGTCTTTTTGTTTTGTGGATGGTTTCCTATGCTGTGCAGATGCTTTTTAGTTTGATACAGTCCCAACTGTTTATTTTTGCTTTATTTCCCTTGTCTTTGACTTAGATCCCAAAACATCATCACTAAGACAGATGTTGAGGAGCTTACCACCTGTGTTTTCTTCTAGAATTTTTATGGCTTCAGGTCTGTGAAGTTGTTTTTGAGAATTTATGTATTTGGCATAGAGAGAATACTAGCAGGAAGAGGGGCAGGCGGAGGGAGAGGGAGAAGCAGACTCCCCATTGAGTAGGGAGCCCAATGTGGGGCTTGGTCTCAGGACCCTGGACCATGACTTAAGCTAAAGGCAAACACTTAACTGACAGAGCCACCCAGGCACCCCTGTGAAGTCTTTAATCAATTTTGAGTTAATGTTTGTATATGGTGTAATATAGTGGTCCATTTTCATTCTTTTCAGGTAGCTGTCCTGTTTTCCCAACACCATTTATTGAAGAGACTGTCATTTCCTTATTGTCTCCGCTGTTGTCAGTTAACTGACCATATATGTGTGGATTTATTTCTGGGCTCTATTCTATTCCATTAATCTATGTGTCTGTTTTTCTGCCAATGCCATAATATTTTATTATTAATATGTTATATATAAATATTAATATATTAATATTATAAACAATATTTATATATTTTTATATATTATATATAATATAAATATTAAATATATATTTCTATATCGATATAATAATTAATATAAATATTAATATTTATTAACATAATATTTTATTAATATGGTTTCATAGTATAGCTTAAAATAAGGGAAAGTGATACTTCCAGCTTCATTCTTTGTCAATGTTATTTGGCTATTTGGGATCTTTTGTTCTATACCAGTTTTAGAATTTGTCCTATTTCTGTCAAAAATGTCATTGGAATTTTGATAGGCATTGCATTGAATCTGTAGATTGTTTTTGGTAATATGGACATTTTAATATTAATTCTTCCAGTCCATGAGCACATAATATTTTTCTTTTTATTTGTGTCTTCTTTTTTTTCCCATCATTTTTTTTTCGTCTATAGTTGTCAGTGTACCCATCTTTCACCTCTTTAGTTAATTTTATTCTCTATGATGCAGTTGTGAATGGGACCATTTTCTTGATTTCTCTTTTGAAGTTTTTCCCTATTAGTATATAGAAATACAACAGATTTCGTATATTAATTTTGTATACTAATTTTGTAATCCTGATACTAATTTTGCAACTTTATTGAATTTATTATTTGTTGTAACAGGCTTTTGGTGGAATCTTTAGGGTTTTCCATATATAGTATCTACAAATATAGTGTCCTCTGCAAATAGTGACAATTTTACTTCTTCCTTTCCACTTTAGATGACTTTATTCCTTTTCTTGTCTAATTGCTCTGGCTAGGACTTATAATGCAGTATTAAATGAAAATGGGAAGAGAGGGCATCCTTATCTTGTTCCTGATTTTAGAAAAAAAACTTGCAGCTTTTCACCATTTATTATGATATTACTATGGCATTGATTATGTCTAGGTATATTTCCTCTATATACACTTTGTTGAGAGTTTGTATCACAAAAGTATGCTAAATTTTTAAATCCTTTTTTTTCTGTCTCTCTGAGATGACTATATGATTTTTACCTTTCATTTTGTTAATGTGGTATATCACATTGATTGATTTGCAGATGTTGAACCATCCTTGCATTCCGGGGATAAATCCCAGTTGATCACAGTGTTTAATCTTTTTAATGTATTGTTGAATTGATTTGCTAATATTTTGTTGAGGATTTTTGTATGTGTTCATCAGGAATATGTAATTTTCTTTTTTTTTGAGGTGTCCTTTTCTGGTTTTAGTATCAGGGCAATTCTGGCCTTGTGAAATGAGTTTGAAAACTTTTTCTCCTCTTCAATTTTTTGGAAGAGTTTAAGAAGGATAGGTATTAAGTCTTTGAATGTTTGGCCAAATTCATCAGTGAAGCTATCTGGTCTTGGATTTTTATGATGGTAAATTTTAAAAATTAGGAAATTAAATAGGCTTAGAGGGAAAATGCAAACAAAATATGATACGTACATGCATAAATATTGAATTCCCTAAAAATCATGGCTGTCGGGAATGACCAGCAATCCTTGTACCAAAAGATGAAAGATTACTCCAAACTTTGATGTTTGGAAAGACGAAGACCCTTTGCTCTTCTTTGCTCCCACTTTTATTGATCCTTCAGGATGATCATAAATCTTTATCACTGTTTCTCAAGCTCAGGATGTGTGACGAGGGTCTTACTGGAGCTGGGAGGATCTGTTTACAGGAAAGATGCAATATCCTAATCCTGTATTCTATGAGTTCTACTAAACAGTGCCTAAGGAACAATGCCTACACCTCTTAGATCACGGGGCAGCTATTTGGGCTAAGACAGCTTCAGGGCAGGCCTTGGCATTCCAAAGACCTACGCCTTTCTCCAAAACCTTCCCTGCCCTCAGTGGCCTCTGTGTTACATTTTAGCAAGTTACATTTTAGCAAGTATTATGGATGATTTCATGCTCCACATTAACCCTAACATTTAATAGTAAGAATTACTAAGGAGTCTAATATTAAGCCATCTGTTACTGAGACTAGCATTTTACTTTCTTTATATCACATACCTCTGTACCTAATTGAATCCTCACCATAACTTAGGGCCAGTCCTGACAACAGAGGATCAGTAGTGCTTGATAGAACACTTTCAACAATGATGAAATCAGAAAATATTGTTGAATCTTCCACCAAATGTGGGGGAGTCATCCTCCTCTGTCATAAGTGAAGAGAAATTAATAGTTCGATTTAACAAAGAAGAATATTAACAAATAAATAAATAATTTAGCTTCCTTGTAACTAAGTTAAAACATTAATTAAAATTATTTGTCACCATTAAAATGACCAAAATTTTTAAAGTAATAAAATCCAATGTTGGTAGGTTCCTAGAAACAGATATTTTCCTACACTGCTTAAGACATTTAATTGTAAAACATTTTAGATGGCCATCTTAAAAATGCTTAAATGTGGGACACCTGGGTGGTTCAGTGGGTTAAGCTGCTGCTTTCGGCTCAGGTTATGATCCCAGGGTCCTGGGATTGAGTCCCGCATCGGGCTTCTTGCTCGGCAGGGAGCCTGCTTCTCTCTCCACTTCTGCCTGCTTGTGTGCTTGCTCTCTCTCTCTTTCTGACAAATAAATAAATAAATAAAATCTTTAAAAAAAATGCTTAAATGTATTTATATTTTGAACTAGCAATTATACTTCTAGAAATGTATGCTAAGGGAATAGTAAAAATGTGAGTAAAGATAAAAAAATTATGTATATATTGTATATATAACATATATATAAAATCTAAATGTAAGAATTCTCCCCAACATTATATAATATCAAACCATTGAAAATAGCCTAAAAGTCCAAAAATATGCTACAAATGATTAAAAATTATTATACATTTATTTCAGTGCTATTTCAATTTATTTCAATGTTTTAAAGAAAATGAATAGTACAAAAATTATTAATGATTTCAAATTAAGTTCAAAGGGAAGTTAAAAATAATATATTTTTATAATACTTTTTTGAAAATATGTGTAAATAATTATATATGTAAGACTGAAAGGAGTTTTATGAATATGTCATCTATTTTGGAATAATGGGAGAAATATATTGCTTATTTAAAATTTTGAAGTCTTTAATAATAAGATATATGATTTTTGGAATAGGGAAAAAAAAAATCATAAGAGTCAAAAAAAAAAAAAAGATTGAGATAAGCCAGTTTGTTTTAAGAAAGATTAAAGCCCTGTGAAATGAATTGTCATATTGGACAATGAAAATTGTTATAGGTTGAAATAAGTTAGGAGACCATTCATAGGACAAAGATCCAAACAACTGCATCTCTTCTCAGGATTTTATTGGGGAACAAAAAGTGACACTGTTCAGAATTAAAGTGCAAATTCCAAACACAACAGGGTACATGAATTAATAGAAATTATTGTCATATCCATATAACATGAATATTTTCAAATTATAGTCAGTTTTCTGTTCCAAACCACTGTGGAGCTTAGCTTTGTAAAGCTACATGAGATTCTCACTGTAAGTCAAGTGTTATGCTCACCACTGGAAAACTGCGAGGTCCTTGCCTCAGTCATTTGAGCATCCACATTTGGCCCAGATCATAATCACAGGATCCTGGGATCAAGTCCCACAGAAGAAGTCTTGCTTCTCCCGGATCTGCCTGCCTCTTCCCCTGCTTGTGCTCTTTGTCTCTCTTTCTGACAAATAAATAAATAAAAATCTTCAAAAAAAAAAAAAGCTCCCTGTTAGTGTTGGCACGAGAGTGTAGCGTTTCTGAAAGTGTGGTCCATCGCCAATTTCATCAGAATCATGTGGGTGGTGCCTCTTAAAAATGCAAGGTCTCAGTATGTTAACTATACTGGAATTAAAATTTTAAAAAATAATAAGAATGAAAAATAACGAAAGGCCTCACTCCGTAGATTTGCTATTTGGGACAGGAACCCACATTCACAAGAATTTCTTTAGATGCTTCTTATGTATACTGATATTTGAGACCTCCTTGTGTGGAGAAAAAACTATGAGCTTTTCAAATTAGTTAGATCCAGATTTGAATCTTTACTTCTTTATGTACTGTCTTTTTATAACACAACTTAGATTCTGCCACCAACACCAAACTAAAACTATAGAATGATAATTTTATAAGGCTCTCATTTCTCTTTCCTTAATTTTCTTGACTTTACTTTCCTTCTTGTAATTCTCCTTTTCTTTGATTTCTGAGACCAAACTCCATTCATAGTTTGCTTCTTGTCTCATTGATCATACCTTCTCTTTCTTTGTTATTTATTAATTAACATTGAGTGTAAATTAATTAACTCACTGAGCTGACTACCTTCATGTGTTAAACAAACACCACCACCAACAACAAAATTGTCTCATAGATTTTTTGAAGTTTAAATGAGATAACGTACATCATGAGCTGTGCCTGTCACACAGCTGAGACTCAATAAATGTTAGCTCTTGTTATTATAAGAGCTATAGTAGAGATAAACACAAGATGTTATTGGAACCCTTGGGAAAACTGGCAGTAAAATGATAAAAGGATTGGTCCTCGGCCTTATGAGTGATGTCACCTGTTAGCTGGTTGAGCCTTAAATAAGTAAGTCAGGCAAGAGAAAGATTTCTACACATCAAACTGGGTTAATATTTTTACTAAATTGATCAACCAATTTAAGTAAATAATTGGTTGATTTTCAGAAATAATTGGTTGATCCAGTTATTAACTGATTTATTAGTCCACATTTTTTTTTTCATGTAAAAATGCTACATTTGTTTTCTTGATTTAAATTTTTAGATTTAGATTCATGGAGTCACTTTCCTGTGAAAAGAAAATGGTATGAACTGTAATATTACATTTAACTGAATATAAAAATAGCTATTTTAAACAACTGAATACATTAAATTGGTGTAGATGGAAAATAATGGAAATTGCTTTACAAAGAACACTTTATGTCAAACCATTATCAGCTACTGGAAGATTTCTTGAACTGCATTTTAAATAATAATCATACAAGAATTGCAATAAAATGTTTATAGTGTTCTACATTCCTTTCTACATGAAGTGGAGCAAAATATCTCCATTACCTTAGAAATTTCTGGAGAAATAATTTCCTCACTTAGTTTTCCTGTACAGCTGTGTGTACTGATTTTCCAGTGATCTGTTAGCTTCTCTCTATGGGTTAATCCTACCATTTGACAGCCATAGGCTATGGTCATTATCTTATTACTACTTGGGATTATTTAGGATACTTGAGATGTGTTTAGAAACACAAGGTATTTCAAATGAAATTTAGATTGTGTTACTTATGCAAATTTGGGAGGACCTACCGTCTAAATCTTAGTCTAACTTGAGCTTTGTATCATGCATTAATTAAAAGGCTTAAGTTACAAGTAACATAAAATCCATCCTAAACTGACTCAAACAAAACAGGGAATTTTTTACTTCTCATAACTGAGAAGTATCAAAACAAGTCATTTCAGGTGAGCCTTGATCTGGCAGCTTAATTATTTTATGTTCTATTATACATGGGAAAAAACCGCGAAAGATAGTTTTATGTATCTTAATACACCAAATGATCTATAATAAACACCCAGATAGATAATTTCTAAGAAAAAAATCACCAAATGGAATCTATAATCCCTCTAATCCTACTATATAATATTTTTTATTCTAATTCAAAGAGTATACTGTAATATCACAATCACTTTTACTGGATCCTTCCCTGTATTCGATTGACAGATGTTCCCTGAGCTGAACACCTCAGGGATGCTTATCAGAATCCTCTCCAGTTGTAAAAGCATTCATAATTAAAATACCTTCTTTTTAAAATTAATCAATTCTAATGGAATAATGGAGTAATGCATATGAATATTAAGACTTAGAATTTTTGTGAATAGATTTTGCCATTTAGTTGCTCCAATGAAGTTTGTAGACAGAAAAATCAAGAATTCTTTCCTGATTGCTAAAACAGTTGTATGAACATTTATGGAAGAACCTTGGCTGTAGGTGTCAGCCATTTATTTTGATGTCTGTGCTCATTCACTTCGAGGCTATAAAGCTCTTGGAAAGTGGAGGGTCTTATCTATGGGTAGAGAGCTCAAAGTGCTATGAGTAATAGCTAAATGTTGTTTGAATATTGTGTCTATTAGGGAATAAAAGGAATGTGAACTTTTTTACAATTTTCTATTTTATTGTAGAGAACGGTGGCATTTCCATTTTTGAAAATCCCATTTAAGCTGGTATTAGTGGAAGAGTTAACAAACTCATTCTAAAAATGGAAGATTAAGACAATCAGGTTAACTTTGAAAAGCTAGTTTAGTTTATTCACTTAACTTTTAAAAGCCTGGACACACATTCTATTAGATATTAAGTCATGACAGAAAGACAGGGTATTATGATCAGAATCGTTCCAGTACAGGTAGTAACAACTGAACCACATCAAGGGACACACCATTACTTCTGCTACGTTCTATTCTTAGAAGTCCAATCCACACTCAAAAAGATCTAGAAAATGAGCAGTCAGTACACAGAAGGGAAAGTCATGTGGACTTAGAGGTATATGAAGAAGTGATCAAACTTACTAATGATCTGATGAATGCAAATAAAACAAAGAAATATTTTACGTGCATTGGAATGACAGAAATTAGTAACTTAGGTGGGTACTAAGAGCTGACAAAGAAGAGGGCAAAAAGAATTCTTATAAACACCTAACGTTATTGTAAACTATTTCAGATATTGTGGAAAGAAAAATGTCATAATTAAGTAACATTTCTGGAAGAACATATTTGCTCTTTATTCCAGAAACCTTATTCCTGGTTATGTATTTCAGAGGAATTCTCACAAAGTATAGAAATGGATGTGCATGAGGATATTTAACCCAATGTTATTTGTGTTGATAGAGAGTGGGAAGTGAAAATAGGTTTCAGTGTGGTATACAGTGAATAGAAATGAGAAGAAACAAATTATATGTGCACACAACACAACACATAATCTTCAGAAAAGAAAAAGTCTTTGGGTTAAAAATGTTGTAAAGCCTAAAGCATTATACAATTTCTTAGAAAATTAGAAAAATACAAAACATAAAATACTTCATATTTTAAGGGGATACCTGCATGTTTAGGTTATATATCAAATGTGTTATACTTGGGGTCTATAGTTGATAAGAATGGTAATGTAAATCGTGGAAGATGGTAAAAAATAAAAGAGGACTTGCAAGAACCAATAGGAAAATTTGCAAAAACTGAGGAGCATGATTAAATAGACACTGGCCATCTAAGACTCAGTGAAACACACACACACATAAGTTCATGTACACACATATGCACACACAAACATTCACATCCATACACAAGCACAGAACAATTTAAGTATATACATAAATGTATAAACATAAATACTGGAATTCAATAAATGAATAGAAGGAATTAAATAAATAAAAATCTTAGCTGTAGGGGCGCCTGGGTGGCTCAGTGGGTTAAGCCACTGCCTTCAGCTCAGGTCATGATCTCAGGGTCCTGGGATCGAGCCCCTCATCGGGCCCTCTGCTCAGCGGGGAGCCTGCTTTCCTCTCTCTCTCTTTCTGCCTGCCTCTCTGTCTACTTGTGATCTCTCTCTGTCAAATAAATAAATAAAATCTTAAAAAAAAAATCTTAGCTGTAGAAATTGCTAAGGACTAACTTCAAGGTATTTTTGTCTTTAGTTTGCTTTCTAATCTTTTTTATAATTAGCATATTAAACTCACAAATGAAAACATATATTCCTTTAAGGTCAAGTGTTCTTTTTAAAAATCTCACACTTTTGGGCCACTTAGGTGTCTCAGTCAGTTAAGCACTGCCTTCAGTTTAGGTTGTAATCTCAGGATCCTGGGATCTAGCCCCCAAAGGGATCCCTGATCAGTGGGGAAACTGCTTCTCCCTCTCCCTCTCCCCTTCTTGCTCAGCTAGCTCTCTCTCTCTCAAATAAATACATAAAATCTTTCACATAAAAATAAAAATAAAAATAAAAATCTCACACTTCCATGGGCTTTACCTCCAGGCTCCATACCAGATTCTCAAAGTGAAGATCTGAGAAAGGATCCCCTTTTGGCTCTGTAAGAGGGAGGGAAAGAGTAATCCTTGTCAAATCTGTCAAGACCCTTCTCCATAACAAGGCTAATTCTCTAAGAGAAAGGAATCTACCAGAGCCTTAACCATGGGGAAAGAGCACCCCCTTGCTTCAGTTCCCCAGAGCTTTCCTGTCTCCCTTCAGGGGGTGAGAAGAGCCATACAAGTGGAAACACTGTGAAGGTCACCACAGTGTTATAGCAGTCATTAAACAAAGCCCAACTTTTAGCCAAAGTACAAAATCCTCACACTAGAAACGTATTTACCCCAATTCCTATTATGCAATACAACATACGAATCTTGCAACAAGAACAACAAAAGCTAGGAGCCATACCTAAAGGAAAGAAAACACAGTCTGAAGTAACAATCAAATGGTTCAACTGTATTCACATATGGCACAGATTTTGGGATTATCAAACAGGGAATTTTAAATAATTGTGAGTAATATCTTAAAGACTTTAAAGGAAAAAGTAGATATCATGGGTATACTGATGGTTACCCATCAGTAATGGGTAATGCAAGCATAGCAGTGGAAAATATAAGAAAGAACCAAAAGGAAATGCTAGAAATTTTAAAAAATTAACATACGAGAAATGAAAAAAAAAATGCCAACCCCCCTCCACTCTGGCTACCACCAATCTATTATCTGTATCTGAGTTTTTTAGATTCCACAGATAAGTGAGATTATATGGAATTTCTTTCTCTGTATGACTTAATCTCATTTAATGTAATACCATTAAGATTCCTCCATATGTAGCAAAGGGCAGGATTTCCTTTTTTTTATAACTGAGTAGTATTCCATGGTATATATATGTATTATTTCTTTTATTCATTTATCCACTATACACTATAGACACCTAGCTAGTTTTTGTACCTTGTCTATTGTAAATAATGCTGCAGTTAAAACAGGGGTGCATATATCTTTTCACATTAGCATTTTAGCCTTTAGATACATACCCAGAATGGAATTATGGAATCTTATGGTGGTTCTGTTTTTAATTTTTTGAGGAATCTCCATATTGTTTTCCATAGTGGCTGCACCAACTTCCATTTCTGCCAACAGTGCACGAGGCTTCCCTTTTCCCAACATCCTCATCAAAATTTATTATCGCTTATCTCTTTGATAAAAGCCATCCTGGTGTGAGGAGATATTTTGTTATGATGTTTGATTTGTGTTTCCATGATGGTTAGTGATGTTGAGCATCTTTTTATGTGCCTGTTGGTCACTTGAATATCTTCTTTGGGAAAATGTCAATTCAGATTCTCTGAACATTTTTTAATTGGATTATTTGTTATGGTGGTAGTTGTTGTTGTTGTTGTTGTTGTTGTTGAATTTTGTGCATTCTTTATATATTTTGGATATAAACCCCTTACCAGACATATGGTTGGTAAATATTTTTTCCCACTCACTAGGATGCCTTTTCATTTTATTTATGGGTTCCTTCACGATGCAAAAGCTGTTTAGTTTGATGAAGTCCCTCTTGTTTATTTTTGTTTTTGTTTCCTTTTGCATTAGGAGTCAGATCCAAAAAATCATTGCCAAGAGTAATGTCTAGAAGTTTACTGACTATGTGTTCTTTTAGGAGTTTTATGCTTTCAAGTCTTAAATTCCTTAAGTCTTTAATCAGTTTTGAGTTGACTTTTGTGTACGGTAAAGATATTAGTCTAATTTCATTCTCTTGCTTATAGCTGTGCAGTTTTCCCAACACCATTTATTGAAGAGACTGTTTTTCACTATTGTATATTCTGTCTCAATTATTATAAATTTGTTGACCATATATTCATGGGTTTATTTCTGGGTTCTCTATTCTGTTCCATTGGTCTATGTGTCCGTCATCATGCCAATTCCATACTGTTTTGGTTACTGTAGGTTTCAAATATAGTTTGAAATTAGAGAGCATGATACATCCAGGTTTTTTGTTTTTTTTTCTCTCTCAGGATTGCTTTTGTGGTTCCATACAAATTTTAGGGCTATGAAAAATTCCATTGGAATTTGGGTAGTGATTTTATCAATCTGGAGATGGCATTATGTAGTATGGATTTTTAAAAAATATTAATTTTTTAATCCAAGAACATGAAATGTCTTTATATTTATTTGTGTCCTCAATTTTTGAACTACTACCATAGTTTTCAGTGTATAAGACTTTCACCTCCTTGATTAAACTTGTTTGTAGGCATTTGATTCTTTCTGATTCTTTTACAAATGAGATTGTTTCCCTAATTTTTCTTTCTGATTGTTCATCCTTAGTATATAGAAAAATAACATTTTTTTTGCATATTGACTTTGTACCCTGAAATTTCACTGAATTCATTTATTAGTTTAACAGTTTTTTGATGGAGTCTTTAGAGTTTTCTATATATAAACTCATGCCATCAACAAATAGTGACAGTTTTCTTCTTCCTTTCCAATTGTATGCCTTTCGTTTCTTTTTCTTTTCAAATTGCTCTGGCTAGGACTTCCAGTACTGTGTTGAATAAAAGTGGAGAAATTGGGCATCCTTGTCTCACTCCTGATCTTACAGGAAAGGATTTTAGCTTTTTCACTGTTGAGTATGTTAGCTGTGGGCTTGTCATGGATGGCCTTTACTATGTTGAGGCAAATTCTTTCTATAACCACTCAATTGAGAATTTTTATTATAAATGGATGTTAAATTTTGTAAAATGCTTTCTCTGCATCTATTGAAATAATTGTATGAATTTTATTCTTTATTTTATTAATATGATTGCTTTGTAGATATTGAATGAACCTTGCATCCCCGGAATAAGTTACACTGTATCAGGGTATATGATCTATGATCATTTTAATGTGTTTTTAAATTTGATTTGCTATTATCTTATTGAGGATTTTTGCATCAGTGTGCCTCAAGGTTATTGGTCCATAGTTTTCTTTTTATGTAATATCCTTGTCTGGTTTTGGTATCAGAATAATGCTGGCCTTGTAAAATGAGTTGGCCTTGTAATATGCTGTAATGTGTTGTCTAGTTTGTTGGTGTGTATTTGTTGATAGTAGTTCTTATGTTCCTTTGTATTTCTGTGGATTCAGTTGTAATGTCTTCTTTTTCATTTCTGACTTATCTGAGCCCTCTTTCTCTTTTTCTTAGTAAGTCTAACTAAAGGTTTGTCAACTTTATTTTTTCTAAGAAACAGCTCTTAGTTTCATCAATCTTTTCTCTTGTTCTTTTGATCTCCAACTCATTTATTTCTGATTTAACTTTATTATTTCCTTCCTTTTACTAACTTTGGGCTTCATTTGTTCTTTTTCTAGTGCGTCTAAGTGTAAATTTAGATTGTCTGAGATTTGTCTTGTTTCTTGAGTTAGTCCTATATCTCTGTAAACTGACCTCTTACAACTGCTTTTGCTGCATTATACAGATTTTAGTATGCTGTATTTCCATTTCATTTGTCTGATGGTATTTTTTAGTTCCTCTTTAATTTCTTCATTGACCTATTGGTTTTTCTGTAGCATGTTGTTTAGTCTCCACATACATGTGATTTCTTCAATTTTCTTCTTGTACTGATTTCTAGTGTCATACCATTGTGGTTGGAGAAAACATTTCAATATTTAAAAATTTCAATATTTTTAAGTTTATTGAGACTTGTTTTGTCTCAATGATATATGATATATCCTGAAGATGTTCTATGTGCACTTGAGAAGAATGTATTCTTCTGTTTTTGGTGATATGTCCTATATATATATAAGTCCATCTTGTCTAATGAGTTGTTTAAAGCTTATGTTTCCTTTTCGATTTTCTGTCTGTATGATCTATCCACTGACATGAGTCAGTATTGTCAATTTTCCCATTTAGGTTTATTAATATTTTCTTAATATATTCAGGTGCTCCTATGTTGGGTGCATAAATATAACAAATGCTCTACTTTTCTTGTTGGATCCACTTTTTTAAATCATTATGTAATACCCATTACTTTCTTTTATTACAGTGCTTCCTTTAAAGGATATTTTGCCTGGGCCACCTGGGTGGCATGGTTGGTTAAGTTCCTGATTCTTGGTTTTGGCTCAGGGTTGTGAGATAAAGCCCCATATCAGGCTACACACTCAGTGTGGAGTCTGCTTAGGATTCTCCCTCTGCCCACCCCTGCTCATGTTCTCTCTCAAAAAAAAAAAAAAAAGAAAAAAGAAAAAGAAAAAGAAAAGGAAAGGAAAAAAAAAGTGTATTTTGCCTGATTAAAGTATAGCTAATCTCACTTTTTTTTTTAATCTCTAGTTTTATGAGACACTTTTATTCCCTATCCTTTCACTTTTAGTCTGTGTATATCCTTATATCTGAAGTGAATTTTTTCTAGGAGCATATAGATGAGTCTTGTTTGTTTTTGTAAAGATGTATTTGTTTATTTTAGAGAGAGAGAAAGCACACACACTCGTGTGAGTTGGAGGAGGAGCAGAGGGAGAGAATCCTAAGCAGACTCCCCACTGAGTATGGAGCCTGACAAGGCTCAATCCCACAACCCATGATATTTCTGCCTGAGCTGAAACCAAGAGCTGGATGCTCAACCAACTGAGCCACCCAGGTGCACTGAGTCTTGGTTTTTTAATCCATTCAGCCACTTAATTTTTTTAATAAAGATTTTATTTATTTATTCGACAGACAGAGATCACAAGTAGGCAGAGAGGCAGGCAGAGAGAGAGAGAGGAGGAAGCAGGCTCCCCGCAGAGCAGAGAGCCTGATGTGGGGCTCGATCCCAGGACCCTGGGATCATGACCTGAGCCGAAGGCAGAGGCCTTAACCCACTGAGCCACCCAGGTGCCCCCAGCCACTTAATTTTTTAAAGAAGATTTTATCTATTTATTTGAGAGAGAGAGAGCGAGAGCAAGCAGAAGGGGGGTGCAGAGGGAGAAGGAGCTTGAGCAGGTAGCTTCCTGTGGAGCTTAGTCCCAGGACCCTGAGATCATGACTTGAGCCAAAGGCAGACACTTAACCAACTCAGCCACCCAGGAGCCCTTCACTTAATGTCTTTTGATTGCAGAATTTAAGCCACTTACATTTAAAGTAATTCTTGATAAGTATGTACTTATTGCCATTTTGTTAACTGTTTTCTATTTTAAAAGTTTTTCTGTGTTCTTTTATTTTTTTCTTGTTCTCTTCCCTTGAGATTTGATGGCTTTCTTTAGTGTTAATTTTTAATTCCTTTCTTATTATCTTGGGTGTGTAATTGCCATGGAGCTCATATGCAGCAGCCTCTGTGTGTGTGTGTGTGTGTGTGTGTGTGTGCGCGCGTGCACACACACGCACACACATACACATATATATATATACACACATATGTATATGTGTACATATGTATGTATAGTTGATAAGCAAGTTAAGTTTGAGGACATTCTAAAACTACATTTTTACTCCTTCCTGTCCTACATCTTATGTTTTTAAGGTCACATTTTTCATCTTTTTATTTTGTATATCTCTTAACTATTGTAGCTCTTGTTCTTTTTACTACTTTTGCTTTTTAACCTTTATATTAGCTTTACAAGTGATTAGTCCACTTCCTTTACTATATATTTACCTTTGCTAGTATGAATTTTATTTTTTAACTTTTTAAATGTATTTTTTATATTTATTTATTTTTTATTTTTACAGTAAGATTTTTAATTTCATGGTTTTTTGTTACTGATTTGTGTCCTTTCTTTTCAGCTCAAAGAATTCCCTTTAACATTTCTTGTAAGGTCAGTTTAGTGGTGATTAACTAGCTTTTGTTTTTTTTTGAAAACTGTCTATCTTCCCTCCAATTCTGAATGTTAACCTTGCCAGGTAGAGTACTCTTGTTTGGAAGTTTTTGTTTGTTTGTTTATTCATTTATTTTTCCTTTCAGCACTTTGACAATATTATGGCTATGTTCTTCTGGCCTGCAAAGTTTCTGCTGAAAAATCTGCTTTTAGTGTTATGGGGTTTCCCTTGTTTTTCTCTGACTGCTTCTAAGATTCTCTGTTTACCTCTAACTTTTGGCATTTTAATTATAATGTGTTTGGTGTGGCTCTTTTTAGGTTCACCCTTTTTGTCACTCTCTGAGCTTCTTGGATCTGGATTTTGTTTCTTTCCCCAGGTTAGGGAAATTGTCAGCCATTATGTCTTCAAATAATTTCTTTTGCACTATTTTCTCTCTTTTCTCCTTCTGGGACCCCTACAATGCAAATGTTAATTCACTAGATGTTGTCTCATAAGTCTCTTAAGCTATATTCATTTTTTTAAGGTTTTTTTTTGTTTGTTTGTTTTGTTGTTTTTTTTTTTCTTTATTGCTACTCTGTTTGGGTAAGTTCTACTGCTCTATCTTCTAATCACTTATGCTTTATCAAGTCTGCTATTGATCCTCTCTGGTGTATTTTTCACTTCAATTGTGTTCTTCAGTTCTGTGACTTCTGTTTAGAACTTTTATTCCTTTATTTTTTTAATCATTATTATGTTCAGTTAGCCACTGTATAGTGCATCATTAGTTTTTGATGTAGTGTTTAGAACTTTGAAAATATTTTCTGTCTCTTTGTTGAAGTTCTCATTGAGTTCATTTATTCTTCTCCTGAGTTTGGTGAACTGTTTTATCACCATTACCTTGTACTCTTTATCAGGTAGATTACTTATCTCCATACTCTTAAAGTCTTTTTCTGGGGTTTTGTCTTGTTCTTATGTTTGGAACACATTTGTTTCCTCACTCTGCTTGACTTCTGGTGTTTGTTTCTATGTTTTAGGTGAAACAGCTACCTCTCTCAGTCTTGATGGAATGGCCTTTTGTAGGAGATGAAACCTATTCTTAAACCTTGCTGAAGCTCTTAGTTTTCTACTCAAACCTTTATTATTGCCTGAGCAGCCTGATTTATTCTTGATAGATCCAAGTTGTTGTGTGTCAAGACCAGTCAGTCATCCAAAGGGAGGGATCTCAGTCAGCACCTTGTTTCAGGCTGATTGGAAGCCAGACCCTAGGCAGCAATTTTTTAAAATTTTATTTATTTGACAGACAGATCACAAGTAGGCAGAGAGGCAGGCAGAGAGAGACAGGAGGAGGCAGGCTCCCTGCTGAGCAGAGAGCCCGATGCAGGACTCGATCCCAGGACCCTGAGATCATGACCTGAGCCTAAGGCAGAGGCTTTAACCACTGAGCCACCCAGGTGCCCCCTAGGCAGCATTTTTAAAGTACATAAAACAATACAGTCCTATGGCATTCTAATTGTGAATCCTTCTGTCTCCAATCAAGTGATCTGGAGATGTCCCATTGGTGAGAGTTGCAAATATTGGGGCTCCAGACCAGTGTATGAGTTCCTTTCTTGGAAGTCTTAATCAAACTGTAGTGAAGACAAAGGAGAGGACTAAAATGGCATCCCCCAGCCTGTATTCCCTGAGAGCTCCTCCTTAGCTGTCTGTGGCAGACTTGAAGCCTGTCCCTCAGGCTAAAGCTCTAGAACAAGTAAATAGGCCTTATTCACAGGAAGACTGGGGTTGTGTTTCAGATGCCATTTGTCCCATGTTCTGGGGATGGCTGCCTACTAAGAAATGTCTCTCAGATTGTTTCAATTCTGTGGAGTCCAGAAACACAAACGTCACTGGCTACCAGAGCCAGGACTCAAGGGGAATCCCTTGTAGAGACTGCGTGTACCTGCCAGGTTTAGCAAGGGAAAGACAGAAGGCAGGGTCAGGGTACACCTGTGAATTTTAGAGGACGAATGGGAGAGAACAGGGCCAGGGTGCCCCTGCCAGCTTAGTGAGGCAGTGGTGAAGTGCCTGGCCAAGTGTGTTTGCTAGTTTTAATAAAAGTCAGCAGGAGAGCGCAGTATTCTTCTATTTAAACTGATCTAAAAGATAACTGTTTAAACTAGTAATAGTAACAATATGTTGGGTGATTATAGGATATGAATAAATTAAATAAATGACAGCAATGTAATAAAAGATGGAGGGACAGATTGGGTATACTCTGTTAAAGAATACCTACACTACACATGAAATGAAACAGTGTTATTTGAAGCTGGATATTCCATATGGTTAAGGATTAGAGTTGTAGACATCAGTATGAATTCACATTTAGCTTACTGTAGATACAGATGGTTACATATAGAACTATTTACAGATATGTGCATACACATTGTTTCTACACATGTATAAGCAAATATACCTCTTGTTTTTTTCAGCTGACAGGACATAGAAGCAATGACATCCCAGTAGCAGTAAAAATCCCTAATGCCCAACTCTTAGTTTCTAATATTAATTTCCAAGAAAGGGAATCAGAGCTTCTTGGAAAAATACTTGATTCTAGGGCTAGTGTAGGAAATATATGAAATTCATCTAATGCATCTGGTAGTGGCAGAAAGTACCAAAAACAAATGAAGAAATAAATTCACAACAGTGAGGATATATCAAAGGGGTAAAGGAGCCCATGAAAGAGTTCTTAATGGACAAAGCAGGGAAAAGTTGAGTAAGTAAATAAGTAAGTATATTGGATTATATCTCAAAGTATAAAATAAATACCCATGAGTTTATGTGCTAAAAATAAACAATTGAATAAATAGTATTGTTTTATGTCCCAAAGTTTAAAGTAAATATCTATGAATCCATACATTAAAAGTAAACAGTTGGATGAATAAATAAATAGGGGAAAAATAGACAAATCTTCTATGCAGGGAGATTATTTACCTCCCAAGTAGTGTATGTAGATATTCTGCCCTACAGAAAATAGAAGGTAACTCCCTACTCCTTAAATGTGTGCTTCATACTGTCACTTGCTTTTAAAAAAAGCAGGTATGGAAAAGTGTCTTGGCAGTAGAGAAACCTGACAAACACTACTTTAGGCCAAGTGATCAAGGTTAATATCAACAGTGATGAGACAAATTGATAGTATGTACCTTTGGTATGATGTAATAAGAATGGCACTTCACCTCTGTGATCTTCTTCCCCAAACACATTCCCATTCTAATCATGAGAAAAATATCAAACAAATCACAATTAAGGGACATTCTACAAAATACTGAACAGGTAATCTTCAAAACTGTCAAAGTCATCAAAAATAAGGAATGTCTAAGAAACTGTCACAACCAAGAGTTATATCGGTAGACATGACTACTAAGTTTAATATGTTATCCTGGATGGGATTCTGGGACAGAAAAAGAAGTTTAGAGAAAAAACAAGAAAACTGAATAAAATACTGACTTTAATGAAAATTTACCAGTATTTGTTCATTAATTGTGATAAATAAACCATGCAAATTTAAGGATTAATAATAGGGGAAACTGAGTGTGGGGCTTAGGGGATCTCCATAGTACTCTTATCATAATACTTTAAATCTAAAACTTTTAAAACAAAAAGTTTTATTTAAAAATTAACTAATATTTCTAGGATTTTTAAGTCATCCAATATTTTAAAACCTAGGATGATCAAAATACTAAAAAAGAAAATTTTAATAGTTTAGTCTTTTTTTTTAAAGATTTTTATTTATTTATTTGACAGAGGGAGATCACAAGTAGGCCGAGAAGCAGGCAGAGAGAGAGAGGAGGAAGCAGGCTCTCCGCTGAGCAGAGAGCCCAATGCAGGGCTCGATCCCAGGACCCTGGGATCATGACCTGAGCCGAAAGCAGAGGCTTTAACCCACTGAGCCATCCAGGCGCCCCAGTAGTTTAGTTTTTTTACAGAAGATTAAAGGGAAAAAATTCCAAAACTGTGGTTTATGTATCATGAAAGGTCTGCAGTAGGTAGTTGATGTTTTGCAGGAATTCATGGTATGGTATACAAAGGGGAGAGAGAAGGGTAGCTGCAGGATGTGACGAAGCCTAAGGAAAGAAACTGAGAGAATATCAAGATAAAGTTTAAGAAATGAGAGATAATATAATGACAACTCTACTGAAGAGTTTGGAATTTGTGATCTGGCTGTATCAAAGATTTTTTCTATGACTCTGTACAAGAAATGTTGCTTGATGGGCCTGAGATTTCTTGGCTCCATAATCTTTGTATCAAAAGACAAATGGGTGAGTTAGATGAAATACTAATAATAAAGCACTGAAGTAAATAGTAATGATTATAACTATTAGCAGGAACAACAACTATTACATAAGTATATAATATATGTTGACTCATTACATGTGTTCCTTCCTTTTATTCTCGTAAGTTTCCTTGTGAGAATGGTACGTACTACTGTTCCCATGTTTTGATGGGAAAACTTGTTTAGAAAGTACCAAAGTCGGGACGCCTGGGTGGCTCAGTGGGTTAAGCCTCTGCTTTCAGCTCAGGTCATGATCTCAGGGTCCTGGGATAGAGCCCCGCATGGGGCTCTCTGCTCAGCAGGGAGCCTGCTTCCCCCCTCTCTCTCTGCCTGCCTCTCTGCCTACTTGTGATCTCTCTCTCTCTCTGTCAAATAAATAAAAAAATATTAAAAAAAAAAAGAAAGAAAGAAAAGAAAGTACCAAAGTCATGCAGTTTGACAAATACAGAGCCAAAGAGATCTGTCTGGCTTCCAAATCTGAGCACTTTTCATGATACTAGAAAGTCTATAAAAATGTAAAGTATTAGGGCCCCAGATATGAAGCAGATGCATGATGTCAGTGTTCACAGAGCAACAGTGTGAGTAATCTAGTCTGGTGGATCATTTATAATACAATTCTCCTTGACTGGTAATGCAGTGTTTTTAGGGTATCCGTATTTGTGGCTTATTTATCTACTTTATATTTTGTACAGCTAAATGTTAAATTTTGTGTGCATTTTTTTTTTAACATTCTTCAACTAATTATGTCAAATTGGAGAAAGCAACCCAGAAGTGTACTCACTTGCTTACAGGATAAGGATTTATACTTTATCATTTATTTATTTGCAAGTAGATAATTGAGAGGCTCTCGGTGTTAAATTGTTTGCACTCTGTTAAATGATTTGCTGCTGATGGGCCCCAGATGTCCTGAAAATGTTCCCACACGACTGATGGCTCCCTCCATACACTCATTACTGCTTTAGCATGGCTAAACATATTTACAAATTTTAGGTCACCATCTGTAAAGATGTTATGTTGTGTCTATTTCAGATAAAAAGTATACTGTTACATATTATGAATAATATAATGCCCTTTGAAAAATATAATAATAGAGTATAATGATCATCAGTATATCTTTGTGGTTGGAAGTTTCAGCATAGGTATTAGACAAATCTGCTGACAGTCCTAGATTTCTAATTATTTGTGTGAGTTTGAGCAAATCAAATAACTTCTCTGAGCCTCAGTCTTCACATCTGAGAAATAGGAAGAATAATACCTCTCCAGGTTGTTACAAGAATTATGTCAAGGGCCTAGTTCTGAGCACATAGTAAATGATTAATAAATGATTATGGCAAGGGCCTAGTTCTGAGCACATAGTAAATGATTAATAAATGAATATTATGCTGGTTACGAAACCAGCATAGTAATTTTGCAAATGTTAGACAAAATGTTAATTTAATTTTAATTTATCCACAGACTATATTATCCTTAAACTTTTTAAATTATCCTTAAACTACTCACCTTTAAGATCAACCCATTTTTCAGGAAATTGAGGAAGACACAAAGAAATGGAAAAATGTTCCATCCTTCTGGATTGGAAGAATAAATATTGTGAAAATGTCTATGCTACCTAAAGCAATCTACACATTTAATGCAATTCCTATCAAAATACCATCCATTTTTTTCAAAGAAATGGAACAAATAATCCTAAAATTTATATAGAACCAGAAAAGACCTCGAGTAGCCAAAGGAATATTGAAAAAGAAAGCCAAAGTTGGTGGCATCACAATCTGGACTTCAAGCTCTATTACAAAGCTGTCATCATCAAGACAGCATGGTACTGGCACAAAAACAGACACATAGATCAATGGAACAGAATAGAGAGCCCAGAAATAGACCCTCAACTCTATGGTCAACTTATCTTTGACAAAGCAGGAAAGAATGTCCAATGGAAAAAAGACAGCCTCTTCAACAAATGGTGTTGGGAAAATTGGACAGCCACATGCAGAAAAATGAAATTGGATCATTTCCTTACACCACACACGAAAATAGACTCAAAATGGATGAAGGACCTCAATGTGAGAAAGGAATCCATCAAAATCCTTGAGGAGAACACAGGCAGCAACCTCTTCGACCTCAGGCGCAGCAACATCTTCCTAGGAACATTGCCAAAGGCAAGGGAAGCAAGGGCAAAAATGAACTATTGGGATTTTATCAAGATCAAAAGCTTTTGCACAGCAAAGGAAACAGTTAACAAAACCAAAAGACAACTGACAGGATGGGAGAAGATATTTGCAAACGACATATCAGATAAAGGGCTAGTGCCCAAAATCTATAAAGAACTTAGCAAACTCAACACCCAAAGAACAAATAATCCAATCAAGAAATGGGCAGAAGACATGAACAGACATTTCTGCAAAGAAGACATCCAGATGGCCAACAGGCACATGAAAAAGTGCTCCATATCACTCGGCATCAGAGAAATACAAATCAAAACCACAATGAGATACCACCTCACACCAGTCAGAATGGCTAATATTAACAATTCAGGAAATGACAGATGCTGGCGAGGATGCGGAGAAAGGGGAACCCTCCTATACTGTTGGTGGGAATGCAAGCTGGTGCAACCACTCTGGAAAACAGCATGGAGGTTCCTCAAAATGTTGAAAATAGAACTACCCTATGACCCAGCAATTGCACTACTGGGTATTTACCCTAAAGATACAAACGTAGTGATCCGAAGGGCCACGTGCACCCGAATGTTTATAGCAGCAATGTCTACAATAGCCAAACTATGGAAAGAACCTAGATGTCCATCCACAGATGACTGGATAAAGAAGATGTTGTATATATACACAATGGAATACTATGCAGCCATCAAAAGAAATGAAATCTTGCCATTTGCGTCGACGTGGATGGAACTAGAGGGTATCATGCTTAGCGAAATAAGTCAATCGAAGACAACTATCATATGATCTCCCTGATATGAGGGAGAGGAGATGCAACATGGGGGGTTAAGGGGGTAGTAGAAGAGTAAATGAAACAAGATGGGATTGGGAGGGAGACAAACCATAAGTGACTCTTAATCTCACAAAACAAACTGAAGGTTGATGGGGTTGGGGTTATAGACATTGGGGAGGGTATGTGCTATGGTGAGTGCTGTGAAGTGTGTAAACCTGGCAATTCACAGACCTGTACCCCTGGGGATAAAAATATATGTTTATAAAAAATAAAAATTTAAAAAAAAGATAAATAAATAAAATCTAAAAAAAAAAAAAAAGAAAGAAACCTTGACAGGATTCTCTTTCCTCTAACCTCAAGCCCTTTCCATTGCTTCTAGCCTTATCACCTTCAGTCTATATATACATGTATTAATTAAGATGCAAGTGTTAATTACTCCTTTTATATATTTCTATTCCTCACTTGGGTCGGCAAAACACACTTCAAGTGGATAGATTGACCTAGACTAAGCCATCTCCAGGATATTCTTAATTGTAATATCTTTCCCATCTCCCCAGCCTGTCCCATAAATTACCTCCTTCTCCCTTCCCTTGAGTTCCTGAGAATATTCCTATTAAAGGGGATTCAGTGAAAATGATGGAGGCTTTCTTTTGCTTCTTACGCCTAATTTTCTAATTCTGGGCTATGCTTGGAATCCAATCTTACTAAATTTTCAAATTGTAATTCCTATATATTATGAAACATATCAACAAGATTAAGTATGGCTTAAACAAATATAATTTTCCTCCAAACCTATGCTAATTATACTACTCTGGCCCTTCCTCCCTGAATAAAACAAACAAATCCAATTTTTGAGGAACAGGAATGAATGTATACAGGTGCTAATGGATATTACTTATTACTGGGGTAGTATAGAAGACAACAGGTTTGCATACTATAATAATACAAATCATAGCTTATTGGGCACCATGGAAGAGGGAAGATCTAGAGTTAGCACTTACTTTATAAGAATTTTGTAAGAACTCAAGTTTCCAAACTTGATAAATTAGGGACAAATAATTTGGACTATAAAAGATTGACATGATTTATGACAGAATTCACTAGGTTCTTTAAAGCAGTAAACTATCCAATGAATGTAAAATATGGATTTGATTTCCAAATGTCAGTATGTATCTTTTTCAGCAATACAACAACTTCATGAAGAACATAAGCCACCTAAAACATTATATAAACTATGAACAGAACTCCTTGAATATCAGATACACAATGAAAATTCAAAGGTATCATTAAATCACATCAATTTCTTAGTCATAACGCATTCACTTTCAGAACAGAGAAAACTACTTGATTTTTTTTCTCTCCAATTGTCTTTTAGTTCTTTATAATAGGTGAAAACACACACACACACACACACACACACACACACACACACAATTTTGTTTTATTTGCAGTCAGACTTATGGCTAAGTTTTTGCCAGATGATTTCTTACAATAGAAAAAATGAAAACAGAAACATCTAGAGGCCTGGGTAGTGCAGTTGGTTAAGCGTCCAACTCTTGGTTTCAGCTCAGGTGCTGATCTCAGGGTCATGAGATAGAGCCCCATGTAGAGGCTCATCAGTGTGGAGCCTGCATGTGATTCTCCCTCCCTCTCTCTGCCCCTCCCAACTGTGCTCTCTCTCTAATAAATAAATAATCTTAAAAAAAAAAGAAATAGAAATTATAATAGAGTAAATTTTAACTTTTTACATAGGTGTGTGTTTATATATAAATATTTAAATTCTGATTATAGCATAATTAATCACTTTTGCTATGCTTTTTGTTATTTATAGAAATAAAAAATCTGAAAAAACAAATTTTATCCTCTCCCACCCACACAAAAATGATATATAGTGCAGAACTGCATCCTAATGTATTTATTAGAAGGTAAAACTTTGATTTTTTAAAGATGAACATTGGTGGTAATTTTAAAATGATCAAAATGTTAAGTCAAGGTTGTGATTGATATACATTTGCCTTCAGTAAATAAATCATAAACATTTTGTCTTCTCTTTGTATTCTTAGTTTGTTATACAAGTATAGGAGAAGTCCTCAGACAAGAATTATAAGAGACTTTATTTTAAGATCTATGCTGAAATGTGGATTTATGCTTTGCAACAATATGCTTTGTGAAAATTAATTAGAATCAACATCTTTTTTCAACCTGTGATGCAGTTTGTGTCACCTTCATGAAAAGCTTTTTTCTTCTTCTTCTTCTTCTTCCTTTTTTTTTTTTTTTTTTTTGCTTTTAAATGTTGATTCAAGAGGGTGTTACTATTCATATAAAAATAAGACTTGAATCAGTGACTATAATTACAGGTGTATTTTGGTATTATTTATGTTTGTTTGAAGGGGCTTCATTATATATAAGGTTTGTGTACTCATTACTACATGTTTTCTATAGGCTTTGTTAGTTTTAGAATTGTTTGCTTTAATTAAATAGCCCTGTTTCATTCACCCTGTTTCAAAACCCTGTACCTGAAGACCTGGTATAATCTTATTATTGGTGGTAAATAATCTTCACAGTCTGTTTTTTAAAAGATGACACCATATGAGACACTTTAGGTAATTTCTAAGTTCCTTGGTCTTTAAGTTGTTCAGAGACCTGTAGTTAGATGAACATGGGGATTCTTTATATAATTTGTGTCTCAGGACAACCTTCCTCCTAAGCAAGCAGAGCTCCTAGCAAATTGCAGAGGTTGGGTTTGGATTTAGATCTTTCACAGTGAGGTTCATTCTCTTTCTTATCTATTCTGTGTTAAATATCTAGCCTTGACTCTCCCATTGCCCCACTCAGGGGTTTTGCTCTGAGTCATAAATATGAATTTCTTTGTGCCATATATTACTTGGACCAATCAAGATACTGAGTAAACCCATGATGACAAGGTATGAATGACAGAGAGCATACCTACTGCTAAACTCACTCATAAATATGTCTCCATTTCTATATTGATAAATATTGAACCAAATAAATTTCAAAATCATATTGTATTTTGAAAATACTAGAAGAGTTTTCTACTTTATTCAATGAACCTTTATTGAGTACCTCCTGTGTGCTAGAGATACTAAAATGATTTCTTATAGAAATCTTTTTAAAAAATAACTCTACAGTAGAAAGAATATATATGAATAGCCAATAAGCACATAAAAACATATTCAACATCATTACTTGTCAGAAAAATGTATTTCAAAACCATAATGAGATACACTTCACACTTGCTGGAATTGCTAGAACTGACACTGGAAATATTGCTGAGATTATGGATGAACATGAACTCTGATACATCCAACTACTATGGAAAACTATCTGGCAGTTTCTTTGAAAGTTAAGCACAACTATACTCTAAGGCAGAAATTCCACTTCTTGGTTTTTATCTGAGAGAAATAAAAATATATGTTCACAAGAAGATTTGTACAAGAATGTTTTAAAAAGTTCTCATCATAAGAAAAAAATTGTGTGGTGATGGATGTTAACAAAACTTATGTGGTGGGATGCCTGAGTGGCTCAGTTGTTAAGTGTCTGCCTTCGGCTCAGATTATGATCCCAGGGTCCTAGGATGGAGCCCTGCATTGGGCTCCTTTGCTCAGCAGTAAGTCTGCTTCTCCCTCTCCATCTGCCCTGGTTTGTGTTGCCTCTCTCGCTGTCTCTCTCTCTCTGTCAAATAAATAAATAAAATCTTAAAAAAAATAAACTTATGTGGTGATCATTTCACAATAGAGAAAGAATCAAATTATGTTGTACACCTGAAATACAATATTATATGCCAATTATATCTTAACAAAAAATAAATAATGTTTTAACAACTTTATAATAAACTGAACTAGGAAACAAGAAAAGTGTTCATCAATGGAAGCTATGTTCATACAGTGGAGTTCTACACAACAATAAAAAGAATGAAATACTGATAAAACTCAATGACATTGAGTGAGTCTCACAAAATTGAAGAACTAAAGAAAGTAGATATGAAAGAGCACGTGCTGCATGATTCTAATACGTAATGCTCAGAACAGACAAAACTAGTATACAGGGAAAGAAAACAGAATGGCGACTGCCTGTGGTAGGTGGGGGTGAAGTGGCTGTAAAGGGGCATGAGGAAACTTTCTGAGATGATGGAAATGGCTATACAGTAATGCCCCCCTTTATCTGTGGTTTTGCTTTATGCAGAGTCAGTTACCCATGGTTTGGAAACAGATGATCCTCCTTCTGATGAACCATGAGAAGGTCAATAGTAACCCTAACCATACATCACGGTGCCTACATCGTTCACCTCCCTTCACCTAATCACTTAGGCATTTTATCATGTCACATCATTACAATAAGAGTATAAGAAGATATTTTGAGAAGAGAGGGAGACCACATTCACATAAGTTTTATCACAGTATATTGTTACAACTGTTCTATTTTATTATTTGTTACTATTGCTAATCTCTTACTGTGTCTAATTTATAAATTAAACTTTATAAGAGGTATGTATGTATAGGAAAAAAAACCAGTAGGTATAGGGTTTGGGGTTTCAGGCGTCCATCTGGGGTTTTGGAGCATACTGTCTAGGGATAAGGGGTAATTACTGTATCTTGTTTTGTGCATTGACTACATACATATGTACACTTGTCAAAACTCATCAAATTGTCATTTAAGATCTGTGTGTTTGTTCTACATAAATTGTATCTCAATTTTTACAAAGTAATTTTGTAGTAAATCCTTTGTAAAGAAAACAATCTCTAAGCAACTTCCTTTTTTGATATGTTAATAATTAATTTTAAAGATTGATTTATTTATTTGAGAGAGAGAGAGTGCAAGTGGGGGAAGAGGCAGAGGGAATAAATGCTTGAACAGACTCCTCGCTGAACATGAAGCCTGCCACTGGGGCTTGATCCCAGGGCACTGAGATCATGGTGTGAGCCAAGATCAAGAGTCAGATGCTTAATCAACTGAGACACTCAGGCACCCCGATGATGAATTTTAAAATTTGATGTTTGCTTAAAGCAAGGGATACCAACCAGACAAGTCTGGTTGAGCCCTAATGGACACAGATTTTTCAGTCCATCTCTCTACACTCTAAAGTTCATGTTCACAATAGATTTTTATCATTCACTTACATATACATTCATACATTTATCCTGACAAATGAGAAATAACCTGTGTACCAGTGGAGACTGCCATTTTCCCACAAATTGAAAATAACATGTATTAAAGACTAGCACTGGCCATAAGCTATGATTTCTAACTACAGCTTCAAGATATTAGACTGCTGTTTGCCAACTCTTTCCAGGCATAAGTAGGAAAAGAACCCTAGGCCTCTGTGTTTATGTAAGTGCTGGCCTGGGACAAGCACACGGCTCCCAAGCCCTATGCAACATACACCTCAGTCAGCCAGAGGGGCAAAGCAAGACCCCCAGCATATCCCTGCAGGTGACTTAAGAGAGCCTCACCCACACTGTTTGTGGAGAGTGCTGTGCTAGTTTCCAGGAATATTCAATCTGTGGCCTCTGCACGGAGGCTGCCAAAAAAGCACTGCAATTGGTTGTGCCAATTGTGTTGGTGTTTTATGGCTCCGTTCATCTTTAATGATCTGTAGCTTCTCTCACCATGAAAGCTTCTGAATCCTGGCTCCTTCCCAACTGCTCTATTGATCTGAAATTTGGCCAGCAAGCAAAATCTTTTGTTTGTTTTTGGGATTATTTTTATTATCTGGCTCCAGACAGGGAGCACAGAATGGGGTGGAGACTTCACAGAAATGAGGACATCCACTCCTTTGGTAGCACTCCTGAGGGTCTAAGACCAGTCCTCTGGTGCTATAAAAGAACACTGTTCAAAGCAGTAAAGAGAATTCACATTTGCATCGTACTGATGGCAACAACAGCCTGTTAGGCCCCCATCTGTCAGAGCAGAAGGTATTCTGCAGTTCAGAGAGTCAGGGCTCTGGGCACTTCTTTCCAGAGGGTTCTACTGGAAAACAACAGACGCAAGTTTAGAGAGGACTGGTTTACACAGAGGTGGAGAAATAACTCCCTAGATGTTATGATTTTGGGGCTGGGAACCAACCCAGATCCTGATTTATTCAAGCTCGCTAGAGTTTTAAATTCTGCTACACCCATGTTTCCAAAACGGGATGACCCCAGGCACCCTAGCAATTCTAAATGACAAAACCAAGTCTTCAAAAAGTACTGTGGTCAATTATTTTTGGGAAAATCTACATATAATATAATATTTCATTTCTTAATGATTTGTAATTCATATTAACACATTTAAAAGCTGTGGGAAAAAACTCCTCTGGGTGGGGGAAGCTTTTCTTTCTTTAAACCAGTACTTTCCAAACTTCTTGACCATGGGGCCCCATTTAAAAGAGGTTTTACAAAATATAGCTAAGATGGAAATATAAGAATTTTCCATGGAAAACCTTTCAGAAGTATTGACTGAAATGTACATTAGGTATAAAAGATTACTCTCAGGCCTTCCCTGAAGGTAGATTTTGAGGGGACAGAAAGTATGGGTATATATGTATGTATTTACGTGTGTGTGTGTGTGTGTGTGTGTATTTCTGTGTATCGGCGAGCATCAGAAAGAGTTAGCTGTCTAAAAAATCTGTTATCTTCTGTAGTTATAGAGTTGTAGTTAGGAAGCAGCTGTGCAGCTAAGACTACATTTGCTAGCTTCTCCTACAGCTGGATATGGCCATATGATTAATATTTGCCTACCGAACATGAGCAGAATTGAGGTATATAACTTCTAAGGTTATATAAGGTTCTAAGGTTCTACCACAGAATACAGATGACACCAAGTCCTCCAGGACCACAGTATATTAGTTTGACTCCTAAATCAAATCTAGAGGACAGCCATTTTGCTACACAGGAATAAAGACCAGCTCTATAACATGAATGAGAAATGAACTATTATATTGAGAAATATTTTAGGATCCATTTGTTGCAGTACTTGAGTCTAACCTCATTAATATTACATTGGGAGAGGAGATGGTGAGCAATAACATTTGGGAAGATATTTGGAAAATATTGCAGAGAATCATTTAAGAGCATCAAACACCTGAGGGAGTTAAGCGTACATAGCTCCAGAGAAGAGAGCCAGGGTCTGATGGTCCTACATTTAATTTTGCCTTTCTCACTCTATGTAAGTGACTCAGAGCATGGGAAATAAACAAACCCAATTTCGCTATTTGGCTCAGCCACTTACTAGTGTGTCTTTCTCCTTTGCCATGTCTGATTTTCCACATGGTAAAAAAAATGAATAACGGTTTTCAACTTACACAATTATTTTAAGAACTAAACCAGAAGACACGTGCAGCATTTAGCACACCTATATACATGTGTATTCAGAAACAAGCATACAGAGTGGTAGTCATTAGTGCTAGTCACAAATATTTGATGTGTCCTCTTGCTGCGTACATATTGTGAGTTCATTTCTTTTTTGAAATTAAGAGCTGCCATGTGACCTCCGAGGCCAAAGTTTTAAGAGCCAGTACACAATTTTCACGTTCCCTCTTTCCTACCTCAGCAATTATGAAATGCAGGGATGGACGGATCCTCTTTTGCCTGATGCTGGAAAGACAACAGCTGGAGCAGAGTCCCCAGCTGACCTGCATGAACACGCAGCATGAGCCAAAAATAAACCATTGTGGCTTAAGCCCCTATAGCCTAACGTGGCTTTCACTGAATGACTCTGAAATTGGTTACCAAGTGTTAGAGTTGTGTCATACTGTGAACCTAAACCATACTCAAATACGAAGCATTTGCTTACTGTTCAGGTGACAGTCAGTAAAGAAACTATTATTGTAGGCTGGAAAGCTGGTGACCTTTGTTATGAAGTCACAATTTATTAAACCTGTTGTTGCAATGATTTACAAGGCAAACAAGTACCTAATGAACTTGGGAGTTCTAGGAGAAGAGATCTGAAAACCGAGTGTCAGCATGTTGTTAGAGTTAATGGTGGTTGCATTTGACAAGGCATTACAAACATGAGATAAGCACAACAAAGCACTGGCTGACTTGCAAGTAGGAATCAAAAGGGTTAGACAGAGCCCAAACCTGAGCATTTTTACAAGGTTAGAAAGATAAGTGCTTCTCAACCCCCATGGTAACAGATAAAACTGAGGAAGCTTTTGGGCAACAAAGGCCTATTAAAATTAAGCCTTGTGAAGAGGATCAAATCAAGGATATGGTTCTCACACCCATGAATTAAGTTAATCTCAAAGCAAAGACCCAATTACAATACTAGCAACTGGTAAATCCTTTTAATTGGAGGAAAGAAAAACATTGATTAGAGAAAAGAGATTGAAAATCACTATGTATTTAAAGAGAGTAAAACATATGGTGTGGGGACACAGAAAGAATAAAAAAAATACATAGAAATAATGATAATTATGTTAAAAACCAAAACAATGGACATGATTTGCACATACATCTAGTATAATAAATAAGCTGTGGCTCTTTTGAGGATTTCATACTATCAAAAAGATTATCAGCCTTTACTAAAAGAGAATTTGACATATAACAACCACTGATTTTCCAATCTCCATGCTATCATCTTCAACAGTTATTTCAGATGTGACCAAGAGGGTTAACAGAGAAGATAAACCAGAGAAGGCAGGGTCAGAGGCCACTGAGAACACTGAACATCACCTGGATATCCTGGTGTTTAAGTCTGATGTCTTGATTGGATGGAAGAGATACTCAATTCAATGTATCTCTTTTGAGTATCTGTGTGAGTATCTGTATCTGTGTATCTGTAACTGAGTATCTGTGCCCAGTAGTTATCACAAGGCTTGCAGTAGGCATGAGTACTGTTCATGATTATTCTATTTCCCTTCCACTCGGACATATGGTAAGTTAAACTATTTCTGTCCTCTTCAATCTGAGGTTGTCCACATGATTTTTTTTGACAAATAAAATGGGAGTGGACACGACTACAGTGCCAGATCCCAGTGGAAATGTAGAAAACTGGTTGATGATCTGTCATATTTCTTTTTCCTACTTGGCAGTAGTAGTAACACAGAGATATAACCTCCCTCCATTTGGGTCCTTACCAGAGGATGACTTAGAAGCCTGCCATACACATGAAGATTGTTAAATAAGCCATTGTAGTTTTTTTTTTTTTAAAGATTTTATTTATTTATTTGACAGAAATCACAAGTAGGCAGAGCGAGGGAGAAGCAGGCTCCCTGCTGAGCAGAGAGCCCGATGCGGGGCTTGATCCCAGGACCCTGAGATCATGACCTGAGCCGAAGGCAGAGGCTTAACCCTCTGAGCCACCCAGGCGCCCCAATAAGCCATTGTAGTTTTGAGCCAGTGAGATTTTGGAGCTGTTTATTCCTGCAGCATAGTGTATCCAACTTTGACGGAGAGACATTGAAGCCAGTTTTACAGGGATAGTTGATGTTTTATTAGGTTCCGTTGGAAAAAGATGCAAACATGATGTTTAGGAGCAGTGTTTTTCTAACCATGAATTGTGGTTTAGGGTATAGCTTTTTCTAGAACAGAATAGAAAATATCATATAGTAAGATAAAAGGATGTTCTCTCTCTCTCTGTGTGTGTGTGTGTGTGTGTGTGTGTGTAAAAGAATGAGAGAGAGAGGTTGACAGAAAGTGTATTTCTTAGTGTGACTCATCATCAGAAAGTTTGAAAGTTACTGATCTAAAATCTAATTAATTGGAGCACTTGAGTGATTGAATTTAGATGTGAAAGGCCATCCCCAAAGGGTTTGTGGTCTGTTGATGTGAAAGGGATCTGTTCTCAAACTTTTCCTGTTCAAACATTTATTCATAGAAGTCAGTGAAGAGCTTATCAATTTTCTTTATTGAGTTCAGATGAAATTGATAAGCTAATATTGATGATGTACGAAAAGCTATATCAAATAGCAGCTGTAAGGAATAATAAAATTAGCATATATTGTCCTGATTTTAAAAAAAAAAAGGTAAAGTCAGTGACACTTGTGAGCCAGTGAGCTTGATGTTGTGACAGAGAATATTATAAATTGATAAAATGGTATATCTATGAAGATTTAAAGAAGCGACAGCATAAAAGTTTTTGATGAAGTGATGCCAGATGAATACATTATTTTTAATAGTATTCCTAGATATTGGTTCAGAGTTACGTTAAAGATTATGTCAGGATTTCAGAAACTCATTTGACAGCATTTCTTATGCTATACTTGAAAAAAATGAAGAAATTTGAGCTGGGTAATTGTACTATTGGTTAGATTCATCATTTCTATAATGACAAAGGGTATTGACAAAGGTTTACAAAGAGTATGGTTAATAAATCTGTTAATCTGGAGGTTGAGGCCTAGGGACATGTTAAAGGCCTCTGTCCTCATCTATTTCCTACTCAAATATATTTTCGCAGTCTTCTCTGATTTTTGGGTAACATAAAAGCGAGATAGATATTAAGAAAGGTAGGTTAGAGGCTCAAAGATAAGAATGTCCCCAAGGGTAAAATTATGAGTCAAATGTAAAAAGTAAAAATAAAAGTAAAATCTAACAAGGATAATTACAAATCTAAAAACAGGGCTTAAAGGCACAAATGAACACAAAATAGACAAAATTATAGATACAAAGATATGTTTCAAGACAACAGCAAATAGTATGAGAAAATCCTTATAAAGCACTTTGTGAAAAATACTTTTGTAACTAGTTTACTTGTATTTACTCATCGAAATCATCCTATAGTGTAGGTGTCATTTTTGTCCCCAATTACTGAATGAAAAACTGGAGTATCTAAATTTTAAATAACTGCCCAGTGTCACAGAGCTGATAAACCACAGAGCCTGGTAAGAAGATAAGTAGTCCAGCTCTAGAATCTAAACTATCCATCTATTGGATTCAACAGTGTGGTAAAACTGCTGGGGCCATTTAATGTGTTTTTGGGTTGAGGAAATAAATGAATACTACAGATCCAAACCAAGCCAGAGTCTATGCAATGATTAGTCCCTGTCTGAAATACTGTTCTCAATTATGGCCCACGCTCCTTAAAAGAACAGTGACAAACAAGTATGTTCAGAGAAGGATTGGGATTGGATAGAGTGTGTAATCCAAGAAATAGTCAGTAGTCAAAAGCACTGTTGATATACTGATGATATTGAATCTGAAAATGAGAAAACATGGGGACTGAAATCGCTATCTTAAAAGATTGAAATCTATGTCACATAGAAAAGAAATTTGTCTCAATGTGCATAAATTAAGAGAGCAAAACCTTGATAGGTAAATTGTGGTTTGATATAAGTAATAATTTCCTAATAATAATTATAGTTATTTATGTAATAATAAACAAAGAGGATCGCTTGTTAGGTATATGTTTTTAATATCAGAGGTGTTTATTAAAGGATACATAATAATATATCAGGATATCATAAAATTTTTATACATATAACCGTGTTCAGACTATACGGTCTCAAATATTTATGGGTCTAAGATTCTAGGAATTAAAAAAAAAGAGGCAAAGTGGTTTATTTCCCTTTAGCCAGAGATCACCAGGAGCACACTTAAACATCTAACCTGAGTAGGGTTTATTGACTTGTTGCATTATTGACTCAGTAAGAGGGTGTTAGAAATGACTTGTTTTAAGATTTGTCTAAAGTTAGGTGATTTGGTGGAGGCTAAAAGGAAGTGAGGCTTTGTTCTGTTATCAGATACCAACAGGATGCAGAAGCAATTCTATGATTAGGTATCTTAACACCTCTTATTTAGAAGGTGAGAAGAATGGAGTGAAGCTAAAGTTTTGATTGGTAGTAAAGCTATAGACATTCATGTTAGCCAAGATAGGAGGACACAAGATGTATTTTTGTAGTGGGGATAATATTTTGTTTTGTCTGTGTATATACATTATGCAGTTGTCTTGTTTTTGTCTTGATTTATTACAATCCAGAATGGTCTGATTCTGGTACTCTGTAAAATTGTTTATGTTGAATAGAAGAACAGAAGCTTACTAAAAGTACTAAGACATTTCTTTCCCAGCTACGCACTACCTGTGGCCGCATGTCCTTCAAGACTTCGGCTCTTATGCGACAGGCCTGCTTGGGTTCCAACTTCTGCTGGGTAACATTTTCTCCAATAACATTCTCCAGAGCAGAAGCTATGCCTTATTTACCCATGTGTACCAAGAATAGAGCCTTGTGTCTTAAACAGAGTAGGCACTATTACTATGATGAAATTATACAAAATATATTATGTACCTTATCTAAGTTACAGAAAATATTATATTCTGCATATTTTATTTTATATATTATTATATTATATTGGTACATTCATAAGTGGAATTAATCTTAAGACAATGTTTGCATTTTGTTAGTTTCCTTGACTGAATTAAGTAGAGTGCTACACCATTTCAAGTGGAACCAATGCAAATCTGAAATGCTGAAGTAGTTCTTTTTTGGTTAAATGATTTCCCCAAACTGTAGACATTAGATAAGCCTGTATGTATAAGACCTCTGATGTCAAATTCAGTTTACTTCACTGACACATATGCAAAACATGAATGAGAAGAACATTAGAAGGGACTGGGCCGTTTAACGTACAGACTGCCCAAACTTGTAGCAGCCCAGCAGGCATGTGAAAATCTGCGGTATTAACTGTGTCCACCTTCTTTTAATGAGAAACACTTAGGTGAACTTTTCATCTGGTTGGTTGCTTTCTCACTTTTTAAATATATTAGTGTCTCCATATGATGTGAGAGCTGTGGAGGAGGCTTCTCATGCTATGTCCAAAATTTATTACACATGTATGAAAGCCCCTTTATGTTGTTTGTTTTAATACTGTTCACTTACTCTTTGGCAATCCAGGAAAAAATACATGAAAAGGACAGGAATTTTCAATACCCCTACAGAGGTGAGTAGTTGGAAACGTCAAGAATGATATTTGAAGGTCTTCATGGATTGGTTAGGTTATTTGTCTGGCTTCCTGAGAGTTCATTAGCTCAGCTGGTTAATAGCCAGTGCTAAGGAGATCACGTTTGTGGCTTTGATCCATTTTGAATTAGAAAGCTTTTTTGAGATTGTTGAGACTAAAATCTATCCTATTTCCAAAGGCTATAAAAAGCCAGATTCTAAGGGTGCCTGGGTGGCTCAGTGAGTTAAGCCTCTGCCTTCAGCTCAGGTCTGATATTAGGGTCCTGGGATCGAGCCCCGCATCGGGCTCTCTGCTCAGCAGGGAGCCTCCTTCCCCTCTCTCTGCCTACATGTGATCTCTATCTGTCAAATAAATAAAATCCTAAAAAACAAACAAACAAAAAAGCCAGATTCTAAACATATGGTTGACACAGGAGTGAGAGTGAGAGAGGGCTCAATGCAAAACCAATCACTATCCTCTTTGAATATTACAGCACTCAGAAGTGGTCTGGTTGAAGGATGTTGGGGGTGTTAATAACAATAGTTAGAGAAGTAGGAATAATGATGATGATGATGATGATGGAATGGGATCAGATATTTCCTTATACTACAGCCTGGAAGCATAGAGGAAAAAATGCACCTCTGTTTTATGACTAATTAATCTGAACTTCTTTCTGAGTGCCAACATATTGGATATTGAAGGGGAGAAAAATAACACCAAGTTATATCAGTTTTAAAAGTTAGTCTGATCTGGCAAATTAAGAGGTTTCTTTGGATAATACTCAGTTTAACTGCAAAAAAAAAAAAAAAAAAGTCTTTGCTTCTCATGTTTCTATGTCTTCTGCCTTTCTCCTACTTCCTCTTCCAGAAGGCATTGAGGTACCAAGCAAGGAATGTTGAGGCTTAGGCTATTTGGGGCAGAAGAAGAGCAAGAGACCTCAAAAGCAGTATCACTGGCTCTTCAGGTCTCAGGTATGATGTCTCTGGTCTACCTGATGGCTAGTTATTTTAGGATACTACTGAGAGAAGTGTATCATTTCTGATTCTGGGGTTCCTCTTGTCTCAGCTGGGAGCGCTAACTCTGTCCCTCTGCAGCTCTTGGACCACCCCAGTCTTTATGTTTTATCTCTCAGTCAGCCCCCTAACCAGGCACAATAATCCCAGCCTCTGCTTCAGGGTCACCTGGCCTCTTCCTTTGGTATGCTCACTGGCTTTCAACTCAAAAGAGGCAGTGGCGACATTTTAATTCTTATCTATACCACAGAGTCCAGGTCAGCTCAAAAAAGCTGAGTTGGAAGCTCTTTCTGAGGCTAATTGCTTTATATCAGATTTGCTCAGGTGCGTCCGCACAGCTGGCTGGCTGGGCTTTCTCAGAGTCTTGACTGGGAGTGAAAGGAAACTACGTCCATCCATACTCCCATTATTTCTTCTGTTCATCACGCCCCCAGGTCCCAGATGAGTAAAATTATCTCTCTCTTTTTTTTTAATACCTGGTCCTCCTTTATGTTAAATTCAATAATCTGGACAACTAAGAATGTTATGTTAAATAGGAGTTGAAAAGTTAGTAAGAAATCACTTCTGGGGGGCGCCTGGGTGGCTCGGTGGGTTAAAGCCTCTGCCTTTGGCTCAGGTCATGGTCCCAGGGTCCTGGGATCGAGCCTCGCATCGGGCTCTCTGCTCAGCGGGGAGACTGCTTCCTCCTCTCTCTCTGCCTGCCTCTCTGCCTACTTGTCTGTCAAATAAGTAAATAAAATCTTTTAAAAAAAGAGAGAGAGAGAAAAATCACTTCTGGGGTGTGGGGCGCTGGGGTGGCTCAGTCAGTTAAGTGGCTGCCTTCTGCTTGGGTCATGATCTCCGGTTCCTGGATTGAGCCCCATGTTGGGCTCCCTGCTCAGCGGCGAGGCTCCTTCTCCCTCTCCCTCTGTTCCTGCTCGTGCCTGCTCTCTCTCTCTCAAATAAAATCTTAAAAAAAAAAAAAA